>NW_024108923.1:0-50013 GCF_013358895.1 Oreochromis aureus
AGAGCCGCAGGTTGCCGACCCCTGGTCTAAAGGAATGTTCTTAGGATCCCAACAAATGTAGACATTTTTGAGCCTCCATCACAAGAAGAATACACAAGTTGTAATTACCTAAGGGTTAAAGTGGATTGTATTGATGAACAGTGGAAGTTGTGTTCACAAAATGTCTCTTTTCTGTATTGAAAACAGAAGAGAGACATTTTGATGAAACGTGCGCAGAACATTTTATTCATGTTGCAAAGCAACCAAACAACTTTAAACACAGCCCAGCAAGAGTTGCAGAATTTGAACAGCAACAAACTTAACACGAACAAAAGAAAGAGTCCCTTATACAAGACTCTCCACCAGATGGAATTAAATTCTGGACATGATGAAAACTATCCACAGACAACAGCAGCCACTCAAGGATGTTCACACAGAACACCAAAATTGCAAGATTGCCAACTACAGCTGAAATGGACAAACTGCAGACGTTGTAAA
Source organism: Oreochromis aureus (assembly GCF_013358895.1). Lineage (NCBI taxonomy): Eukaryota > Metazoa > Chordata > Actinopteri > Cichliformes > Cichlidae > Oreochromis > Oreochromis aureus. The sequence goes on from NW_024108923.1 coordinate 478, forward strand.
CACTACTGACGAGAAATAGCGTCTGTATGTGTGTGTATATACGGCATGAATATTTAGAGGACATATTTGTGTGTATAGAAGTAAATGAATGCACTACATTCTCATTATAAATTTTTTTCTTTTGTATTTTTTCTTTTGCAGGTATGAGACTGAACTTCTGGGAGGAAAAAAGTGTGTTTCATGCTCTGTGGTTCTGCCTGCTTTTTGTGAACTCTCTTGGGTCATGAAGAGCTCAAATGATGACCCTACCTACATGGTCTTCATTCAGAACAGACCTGGAGACACACAAATAAAATATCAACATTGCATATCTGAAAATTGCTACTGCACTGGACCCTGATTCAAGGACTTCAAGTGTATACACAGAGCTGACAGAGGTGAAGTTTTGGTCTCAGTCGCCAACATGCTCAAGGAACAGAGGGTTGCTGGAGAGAAACCAGGAGAAAGAAAAGGTTAGCTGTATTGGCTGCTATGTCAGAGTTTGATTCAGAACAGGAGGAAGACTCAGCTGACAAAACTGTGCATTGATACATCGATACGGGAGAGCCCACCATCAGAACAGAGGCCTGTCCACTGGAGTGGTGGTCCAAGTATACAGGGTCTCGCAGCAGGCTGGCCTCCATTGCATATTACTTGGCAATGCCTGCAACATCTGTACCTTGTCAAAGGTTTTTCTCTGTTGCAGGTCATATTGTACAGATAAAGAGAGTTTCTTTATCATCAGAAAATGTAAATGAGCTTGTGTGTCTTACCAACTGTTTTGGTGCAGAGGAGTAAGAAAATGTCAAGTCAGAGAAACAGATAAATGCAGTTAATTTTGTCAACTCAACCTAAATTACTGAAAGTGGGGTTTTTTTCCTCTTGTTTTTGACTGAGATTCTAAAAGGAAATCCAATACAAACAGAGTTCACAGACAAAAAAGTCCCCTGCACAGTAAATGAACTTGAACATAGACTGATTATACTATATATGTATATAACCACCAGCCTTTCAATGAGCAGGTGACCTGTTCAACAACCTAAGCTACACTGTTCCAAACCTCACTAGACGGAGTTGTAAAGGAAAAATTCTTTCAATTTTACTGCACTGATTAGCCAAACAGTCTTACTATGTACTTGAACATCTCTTACCCCTAACAGGCAAAGTTGGGTCAACAGAGTGGTGTTCTTTTACACCTCACTGTGACATTATCAGACGTGCATTGAGAGGAGCCACAGAGAAGTGGCTGAGTGTTTACGGCTCACTGATCACATCAAATGTGCCTCTAAGAAGAACACACTCTTCATTTTCTCACTTTTACTGCACTGTGCAGTGTCTCATCTCAAAAATGTCAACACTATTTCTCCTCTACCAAGTACCACAAAACAAGAAAAAAATCATTTTTTTGTACTTGAAGAAAGCAGAAAGCTGGAGTTTGAAGAAGGCGAGTACATCTGTCATCTGTGGCCTCTGATCCTATTGAACTAAATATAGTCTTAGCTTTATAATCAGTGGCATTTTCTGCTTTGTGCCTCACAGAAAAGAATGTTATTTTAAATAAAATATTATAAGTTGTTTTTGTCATAATGTAGCAAATTTTCCTGCATCTTTACCTGCATCTTTATTGTGCTGCCTTGTATATCATATTTGTCATATTTTGACTAAGCCTAACTAAATTTCTGTCCCCTGAAAAAATACATTGAAGGATGAGTTTTCTAGACATCTGAAAAAAGGTGAAGAGTAAAAGAAACAATTCCTCCACACGCCAATAAACATGTCTGACAACCAGCAGATTCAAATGCAGAAAAAAGTCACCACAGAAAGCATGACACACAACCCTATCAAAAAATACAAACTGAAATCAAAGGAGCACTTGATCTTCACAGTACAACACAAAGTACAATAGTATTTATTACTGATGTTTTCATGTTCACTGTTTTGAGATAAGTTGAAAACAAAATGTATTTGTACCTGAATAGGTATAAATACTTTTTTTTTTGTTCCTTTGTCTGAAATTTTGAAGGGAGCATCTGGATGTGGCTGGTTTATGTTCTTTCCACTTCCAGATTATGGACTGAAGAGTGCTCACTGTCGGATTCCATTCTAGTTTTGTAGCCCATTCCAGCCTTGTGCAGGTCTGCAGTCTTGTCCCTAACAACCTTTCACAGCTTTTTGGTCTTGCCCATGGTAGTGGAGAATTTGTAATGGAAGAAACTCATTGTGTGGACAGGTATGCTTATGCTTGACAGTTAGTGGATAGTTAAAATGAGTTAAAATTGTAGTTGTTATAATACCTACGTAAAACCACCTAAGTAAGAGACATCATTTATTTTTCAATTGAAATGAGACGCAATAGTGTTGTCTTTTGAAAGGGCATGACTGGCCAGCCAGATTAAGTCCAGAAAACAATGACCAATAAAGCATCACCTTTAAATACTACTGACTCAGTACTATTGGCTGTCATAAAAACCGAAGGCATCACCCTGCTTTTACTTTGTTTTGCAGATGCTTTTAATCATGAATTTCCTTAACTTCCTTCCCCAAACTTGACTCTTAAAATTATTCAGGTACATTTTGGTTTCATCTCTTCAAAGATTATTTCTAGAACAATCTTTAAGTGTTATGCATAGGGTTCACGTTAATATCCACCCCTGGTTTTAGAATTCTGGACTATTTAAAATGTTATGATTAAAATGTTAAAACTTTAACATAAGCAAGTGCACTGACAGGGTGCAACTTCCTCCAACGTGTTGTAAAGGAAAAACCCTAGCCCTAACCCTAACTTTAATATTTTATGGTGTTTTTATTACAACATGCTGACGTCAGACTGGTGACATCAGCGGTTTTTGTAGATAATTTTTGCTCATGTCACCATTGGTAACATGGAAATCCCTAGTAATGGCATCTGCATTGTTAATCGATATCAGCATTGTTAATATAGAAATCTGGAAAGAAAGTGCCTATTTCCCCTTATGACTAATATATTTAAAGCTTTGAGAAGATCCAATGGAATCTAAGCAGCTTCCTAAGTTGTGTGACCCTGACCTATGATGCATAACATACTAAAGTGACTGGAGCAGAACTGGCTGAAATCTTTGGCTTCTTTAAGTGTGTATATCTCAAAAGGTGTATATTTTGAGATATATTCATGCAGTTTGTGATTTGCTAAACTTGGTGTCACTGTGGTGGACAGACTGCTAACAAACAGACAGCCAGACAAACAAGACAAAAAATGGGGGCGATCGTGGCTCAAGAGTTGGCAGTTCATCCTGTAATCAGAAGGTTGCCGGTTCGAGCCCCGGCTCCGACAGTCTCAGTTGTTGTGTCCTTGGGCAAGACACTTCACCCGTTGCCTATCGGTGGTGGTCAGAGGGCCCGGTGGCGCCAGTGTCTGGCAGCCTCGCCTCTGTCAGTGCACCCTAGGGCAGCTGTGGCTACAATGTAGCTTGCCATCACCAGTGTGTGAATGGGTGGATGACTGAATGTAGTGTAAAGCGTTTTGGGGTCCATAGGGACTAAGTAAAGCGCTATACAAATACAGGCCATTTACAAACAATCTAAACTGATTACATACTCGCTCCCTTTGGGAGAGAAAAATATAATGCCCGAATGAATCTTTGAGAATTTATTACAAGAATCTATTATAAGTTAACATCTGAAAATTTGCCTATTTAGTGTATAGTTAAAATGAAACCCAATCCTAGCCCTATCCCCTACCCATGGATTCATTACCTATCATTCCCAACGTGTAACATAAAGACAATTTGTCACAGCCCTAGGCGTCTCACAGTAACGTGAAAGGTACCCTTCTGCATCCTTATGAAATGCTCTGGGTTCTCAATTGAATCCAACATAATGCCCCTCGCAGCGGTAAAACAAGCTCCGAGCAGAGGCTCCAGCTGTTCATTCCAGCCCTAACCATAAAGTTAACCCTAACCTTAACCATAATCTTAACCCTATCACATAGTGTTTCCCAAAGTGATTCAGCATCAGAACGTAAAACACGTTTAAACATATAGATTAATTCCAACCGGCTCCCATGTCTCTGATCGCGTAACATAGCGATGATTTGTCACATTTGTCAGGATGTTACGCATTGGGATGAGAACGTGTTGTACCTGTAGCCTGGTAAGTGTTAGTTAAGGAAGTTTCTCCTAACAGTTACCAACCACAGATATTTCATATAATGCATTATCGTCTTAGTCAATTACTTATCTTATTAAGAATTTAATAAGTCTTTGTCTTGTTTCTTCGTTCTTTGGCTGTGTGGACAAAGGTTCATCCAGTTGGTTTCAAACTTGGTGGGTGTGATGTCACAGACTCAAGAAAGGGAAGTGTCAAATTAGAGGTCATGTGGATGAGATTTCAAATATTTTGGTTAAAAGAAAAAAAACATTATGACTTTGGATTGGGGTGGGTGGAGTTTTGGAATTGAGTCAATGATCAGATCAATACATTAGCTTTTTCCTCTTCTTTAAGTTCAGTAAATTGCTCCTGTTCATCAGAAAGGAGACATGTCTGTGAAAACCCCTCTCCTCTCATGCAGGTACACTTTGATCCGCCCTCCGCCTTCCTGCTCTGCTGTGTTCAGTTGTCATGGTCATATGACTCAGCTGCACTGAGCAGAGGCATGCAGGCAGCAGTACTCTACAGCTGTAAATGAAAACACTGCAAACAATGATGCGTGCTGGGATGTCATTCTCTACAGTGGCAAAACCACCAACTTATGTAAAGATATGAAACACCATGAAAAATAGAGCTTTCTCCTGGAACAAGCAGCAAAGGAAATAAAGAAAGGAGGATAGAAACTTTCTTCAAACAGACACTGGAACAGAGACAAAGCCAACTGTCATAGTTCTTTTAGAGGAACCCAGTATCATGGCAAAGTGTCTCATAGACATGCTGGTCCGCCGTGAGGATGCCACACTTTACCTCTCCTAAGCATGAAATGGACATGCAATGCAGAAGTTGCTGTACCAGCCAGGGGAGATAATATATTTAAAGCCAACAAGTCTCTACTGACCAAGGAAGGTATATTCCAGGCTCTTTCTGTGCCAGGTAAGATTAAACTAGGTGGCTTATATCTATTTACATATAAATCTTTTAGTTATGTCTCTTTAAATAAATAAAATATCGCCTGCTGCTGGTCCTGCAGCTTACTGCAACTTACTGCAAACATGAACTGCAAAACATGTTTGAACATACTAACCTTCTTGGTTAGTATGTTCGGGAGGGGGGGGGGGTTTGTTACAGGCTACTAGAAACAAAGTTGAAATAGATACAGTCTAAAATTGATTCTTTGCTACTGGTTTTCTGTTATATGTCTGTTTTAATTTCATTAAAAAAGGAAAAGAGAAAAAAACATTCCTCTTGTACCTGGTCAGGTCCAAAGACTGGACAGAAAGTAAGTGAAAAAGTGCCCCAAAAAACTGCAAACTTCCATTCTTGTCTATATACTGTGCATCTAATTCTTTACTGAAATGTGACTTTTCTGATTTTTAGATTGACCAAATAGCTTCTCTGTTGCATTTAAACCTCGACAGATTGTCCAAACACCAGTGCAGATTATTCCAGAAGTAGTGACACAGCAAAGCAAACAGCAACCGTCACAGAAAAAGAAGAGAGTCTGTCTGCCTGGTAAACACCAGCTTTCTGTGTCTCTGTATCACTCTACCACTTATTGTAGAACACACTCACTTACTCTCTATCAAACACAGTTTTCCTACTCCTGCTGCAGACACACATCTGTGCAGGATTATCAGATTAGCAGCTGGAGATTTGGCTTCCCTGATAAGGCCTGTGTGTGGGATCGAGAGTAAATTGAGGGTGCTTGGCTGGTGCCACTGTACAGACCAAACAGTACTGCTTTATGTGCTTGTAAAAATTCCCTCCCCACCTGCAGTGTAGTGCTGCCACATCATTGCCACCACAGTCACTTTCTTTCGTCCAGGCTTCTTTCCAGACCCCTTTCTTCACCAGTCACTGCCAGCTTCCTCATTGCACTCTCTCTGGCTGCAGCATTCCCACACAGATACACATGTACATACACACTCCACAATCCCATCTCACAGTGGTAAATTACAACTGGCATCTAGGTCTTCTCACTCTAGCTGGTTGATAGAATTCAGATTCCTGAGCAGCAGATGTGATGAGCTGTGGCTGCTTAGGGAAAGGGTTGGTGGCCACTCTCACATGTTATTGCGCATATACACAGATGTGTATTATTTGTCAAATGTGAGGACTTCTTTTTCCAATAGCATTTAAAACATTTTTTAAAAATACAAAACTACTTACATAGATTGAATGCAAAGGCCTCCCTTTCCTCGTCCTTTTTCCTCCTTCTTCCCCTTCCCTTACTTCTTTCCAATTTTTCTCACTATTTGCATGTAACTAAATAAAGAAGTATCAGAAACATTTCAGGTGGAACTGGGGCAAAATCTAATGAAAACTAAGATTAGCTGCAGACTGTAAGTGACTTTAGTCTTAAAATGTATTTAACCCTTGTATGGTGTTCGTATTTTTGTTACTCAGCCAGTGTTCATGGGTCTGGTGGACCCGCTAGAGTTTTGGCTTTCCAATTAACACTATCAAACAATTTTATGTTAAATTACTCAACAGATGTTTACTTTATCCCAATTACGAGCCATGTGAACAGCAAACATGGTTAAATGGTTTCCTTTTACCTTTGTTCAATCACATTTATGAATTAATGTGCTTCTCGTTTTTTGTCAATAAAATGTTATAAAAAAAATAAAATCAGTTCTAATCAAGTGTACATATCCTTATACCATATTTTGCAGGTTTTGATGGTATATACTGCCTAAAGGGGCAACGGCCTCTAAATGGCATGGGTCTCACAGACCCGAACACCATACAAGGGTTAAGAATATCTTTTTCAAGTTTAGAGAACTAAAATTATTAAGTCATCCTTCCAAATAAACACCTGCTATTGTTTCTCAAATAGGATTGATTTATACAGAGGGCCACTAGAGTCACTTACAATAGTCCTTCAGGAGAGTGTTTTTTGTGCAGGAGTGACCAAAAGGAAAAGAACAGAAGAGTGGGTTGGATATCAGCATATTAGAGTCATAGCAGATTTACTGTGTATACAAACTAAATGTTAAATTGTTTGTCATTTGTTGGAAACCTTTCTGAGACCTGTTTTATAAGCAGCATTGGAGCATGGAACGTCCCTCCATTTATTTATCTCAGCAAAATGCAAGGCTTGAAGGGATGTGAAGGTTATCAAGAACATCTTCCCCTGGTTATCCAGACAGCTAAATATTTGTATTTATTGTGAAAGGACAAATCCTTGCCACTACCTTGAACCAATCTCTTCACCAAAGAAGCTTCATTCTAATTGTGGTAGTAATCTGTTGTCAGATTTGATACCTCCTAGTATTTTCCTTTACTCATCACCAGCAGCAGGTTGCAAAATGTTCCCATTGTTCATCATAACATCTAATAAGAGGATTTGCTTCAAGGGCCAAATTCAACCATCTAAATCTTCAACCAACCTTGTGTTTAACAAGCTTTTTTAGCTAATTGTTTTGCATTCCAGCCAATTTTGAAAGTGTTTTTGTTTGTGGTATGAGTAGTGATTCTTGCAAAATGTGGATGTCCACATAGACAAGAGATACCGTAACATGGAATAAGCTTATGTAATTCATCCAGATAAGCTAAAAAGTACAAAAGGCAAATTAATCTCCAAGCTACCTTAAAATTAGATTAGGCACCTGGTATAATTATGACTATAGCATAATGGGATCCAATGCTCACAAGTAGTAGAAGTATAAATTGTTTTAAAACAAAATTGATCCAAAATTATGCATCTAAAAATCATGCACAGGGCCTGTTTTAAATCCTCGCATAGTGATGAAAATTAATCACACTCTAAATTGGCTAAACTCCTGGAGACAACATTCTCTCCATTTTAGTTAGCATGGTGGATATAATTTGGTCATTTAGTTACTGTAAAGAAAGAATCAAATATTTTTTAGAAATCTGTGTACTATCTGTGAAAATGGCAAACCATAACTGTGCAGTAATTATAGCACAGGGTTTTCTATCAAACAAACAGATTGTTTTACTGAACTGGAACCAATATAGACCAAATTGTTTCAAAATGTATAAATTGGTTTATGCATTTGTTATCACTAAAACTTGCTACTGCAGCTCTAGAAGATGAAACATTTTTACTAATTCTATTGATAAATATAATTTTTTTAACTGGAGGAAGATGCTGAGCACATTAATTTATTTATCCAAAAAAGGTGAAATCTAGATGCGAAAAATGTTGGGCAGAGATTCAAGCAAAAACACTGCAGGTGCCACATGGTTTCAACAGCTACATCAACTCAGAGGAGCAGGGAGTGATTGCAGGGATCCTTTGTGACATGGCTTTTTGTCACATGGCATATGGCCAGCCAGTAGAAACATGTGTTATTGTCAGGAATACACCAAAGGCTCTACCCTGTGATTTCATTGCCTCATGTAAATTTCTAAGCTTCCTGAAGGCTTCATTTTCTCTGAAGGTAATGTGTGATTAACTGCACTGGTTGCAATTTATAACAAAATGAGGTTTAGTCTGGGGAAGCAGAATCACTGATGATGTTCTGTTGTCGTCCCTTGCAGAATTCAGGTGTTAATATTACTTTGGCTTGGAGCCAGTATTAGGTTGCCACATGTTGTTTTTTGAATTTTTCTAGTAATTGGTGACCTGGGAATTTCATTATTGCTTCTGCAATTTTGGTACTGCCTCTGCTTAAGAATTCATTATTGAATTTTATAAACTTTCAAGATTCCATTCATACATGTTCAGCAAGCTGAAATCCCACTTTAGAATCAGCCCCAGAGGGCAGAAACAAAATGCACAGGGTAGACAAAAGAAGAAGGAGAAGGGTGATGAGTTTGATAACTAAACGAATGCACTTTTTTCAAACAGTTCAGTTTTACTGCTCAAATACCTGCAAGTGAACCTCTGCATTTGATTTACCTTGACTTCCTAAAATCCACCAGCATCAACAAACTATTTTGGATAGGGTTAGGCTGCATTTTAGCCACTTGAAACTAGAATATGTTACCTTTTACATTTATATATTATATGTTATTTTGTTTCCATCTGGGTATGCCAAAAATCTAAAACTTTCATGTACAGTTGCAAGTGACCTCAATAGGTCATAGGAAACCTGGATGTTAAGAGGTACTTGAAAAAAGTTAAAGTTTTAAATTTAAATTTAATCGGCAATATCTTATATATTATATCATCCACCAGTGGACTGTGACCTGTGCATGTTCATGCTATGAATGGGATTGGGTTTTATTTTTTGCCACATGCTAAACAGGCAATTTTTTAGAAATCACAAGATGTTATATATGTTTTTTTAATGTTCCACACATACTGCAAGTACTTTTCTTTTACAAGCTATTTCTTTTAGGTGTCCCAAACAGACAAAAACCCTGCCCCCAACCCTAGAGATACGAATGTTTGGTTGGATGTTAAGGGGTTTAAAAAACAGGTCACAATTATACTAGTACCAGACAACCTCTTAACTCCACGTCCCAAGATTGGACACTAAGCTTTAATCTAAATCTCTAATCCTAAATTTTGATGGTACAAAGTTATCTGATGTGGGAACAGTTAGAGGGGTTAAGTCAAGTCAAGTTTTTGCAATCAACAGCAAACTGCCTTGCTAACATCATTAATGCATTAAAAGTGTATTTCTAGTTTTATATTTATTCATATATACATATACATATATATATATATATATATATATATATATATATATATATATATATATACATCCCGGGAACAACATCGGAGATCTCTGTCCAGAAGAGCGCAGTCCTGGGAACAGCTAAGATACTGCGCAGGACCTTCAAGCTCGGGTCCTCTACCAGAGGCCTGGGAGCTTGAGGGTCCTGCGCAGTATCTTAAACCGACCGCAGAGGGGCGAGATGGGTGGGTTTTTTATATATATATATATATATATATATATATATATATATATATATATATATATATATAGATATAGATATATATATAGATATAGATATATATATATATACATATATATATATACATATATATACAATACAAAGTGGTGTACACGTGAGAAGTGGAACGAAAATCATACATGATTCCAAACATTTTTTACAAATAAATAACTGAAAAGTGGGGTGTGCGTAATTATTCAGCCCCCTGAGTCAATACTTTGTAGAACCACCTTTTGCTCCAATTACAGCTGCCAGTCTTTCAGGGTATGTCTCTACCAGCTTTGCACATCTAGCGACTGAAATTCTTGCCCATTCTTCTTTGCAAAACAGCTCCAGCTCAGTCAGATTAGATGGACAGCGTTTGTGAACAGCAGTTTTCAGATGGACCCATAAAAAACTTACAGAAGCATTGTCTCCAATTTTCAAAAGAACTAGATAATCAGAGCAATTTCAACATGCCAAAGGACTTCCAACACCACTTCATATTATCTGTGTTACTTAGGCTACGTCCACAATAATCGTTTTCTCTCCGTTTTGGCCTCCTGTCCACACTGTGACGGCATTTTCACTCAAGGAAAACGCATACATTTGAAAACGGTGCTTTCGCGTCACAGTGTTGACAGCGAAAACGGAGACCTCCTAAAACGATGACGCATGTTAGTCATGTGATGCAGTCATGTGACCAATTAAACTAAGATAGTGGAGGGCATTATACAGCAGTTGTTTTGTTTGCTCTCAATTTTGACAGCCCTATTAAAAATTAATATCAGTTTGTACATGCTCCAGATAGCTTTTCTTCAAATTCTTTAATTCTCACTCGCTTTTGCAACTTTGTTACTCGCAGCAACAACTCCACCTCATTGTTAGTTCATTTAAAAAACCCGGTGCTTTTCCTCAACATTTTGCTGCGACACTTCAAAGAGCCGGAAAGTAAATACGCGGCAGACAGAAATGAGGCAGGTCGAATCTTCTTGAGTTTCACGCATGCGCAGTACTGGAACGTAAGCATTTTCGGCTGTTTTAATGTGGCCGCGCAACTCTGTGAAAACGACTGAAAACGCTAGTGTGGACGCGGAGCGTTTTCAGACGAAAATGCCGTTTTCAAATCTATCCAGGCTAGTGTGGACGTAGCCTTAGAGAAGGACCAAACAACATATGTGTCAACATGTTTACCCCCTTGGGATCGCTGTTACAATCAAGTTGTATCTGAACAAAAGCAACCCATAGTCCTCCTACCCATGACTATGATTTCACTTTTGTTACATCAATTTTTGTGGAGCTCACATCTGAACGCTGATGACACCTGAACAAGATGGGGCCACAAAACGGAACAACAATGGAAGAAAACTAAACTTGAAGTACACAGGCTTCATCATTCTCATCTCCTTAAATGATACGGTGAAAAATGTAAGATCAGAATATTTTTCTAGACTCATATCAAAAAACAAGAGAAATCCCAAGATCTTTTTGACAAAATCAATGCTATTGTGTTCCCAGATATGGTACCTCTAAACAGGGCCGTCGCTAGGTTTTAAGGACAGGGGTGGGCTTAGCCCCCAAGAGAAGCACACGATATGAACGAACATAGTGCATGAGCACAAAATTTCACAAACAGAAAGCAAAGACTGAGAAATTGCTTTTCAACTTTGGGCAGATTAAACATCTTAGGCCACAAATAGATTTTCAGTGTGTGAACTCACAGTTGCCTCCAGCACAAAATCCTCCATTTTCCTCTGTTTTTGCCTTATCTTGGCAGCTGGTTCAGGGATACTGTGGGTTTTGCACAGGGCCTTGGTTTTCTCATGCACGTCTGCGGCAAATGCATCTGAGTGTCTGACCTTAAGTGTGTCACACACAGCTTGTTTGCAGATAAAAGCTTCTGCCAGGTCTAAAGTCTCTTTCTGCAGGAACCTGTGAAGTCATTCGGTTATAGACAGAAGTGACTGAAACATCAGTAGTGCACAAACTACTGAGAACTTGTAGAGCTTTGCTCTGAGACCAACAGCTATGGGGATGGCTGATCAGCAATGGCAGATAAGCACTCCAAAATGGCAGACAATGTCTCAAGAACTGCACTGATTGATCGCAACTGACATGCCCAGCGAGTGTTTGAAAGTTGCACAAGCTCAGTTTTTGTCAATCCAAGCTTTGACCGAGCCTCCATGAACTTATGATGATTGACTATGGAGGTGTTGAAGAAAGAATACACACACAACAAGCTGAAAAGCTCCACAGCCTCTGGGACAGCCTTGCAAGTATTGAACAAAATCAGGTTGAGTTGTTGAGCATAACAATGCACATAGATAGCCTCAGGATGGAGCCTTCTAAAATGTGCTTGTACACCTCCAGTGGAGCCACTCATGAAGGCTGCACCATCATATGCTTGTGCTACACACTTAAGCTCTGTAAGACCATTGTTTTGGATCTGCTACTGAAGCTCATTTGCAATGGACTGGGCATCAAATGATTTTATCTCTGCAAGTGCTGGGAAACACTCCTTCACTGCCCCCTCTAACACATACCTGACACAAACAGCTAGCTGCTCTGCCTTTTCATCCCTTGCCTCATCTGCCATGATGGCACAGATTTTAGACTTTGTCATTTCAGATACAATGACACTAGTAACTAGTAACTAACAATGTGAATTCCTTGACTCACCGCTCCAGTAGAGGTCTCTCCCCTTTCACTCTCTGTGCTCCTCTGCCCTGACTCCTGCAGGTTAATGTGGGTGGAGGAGTGATTATTATTAGTGTATTATCATTATTATTATTATTTGCACTAATGATAACCAGCTCGATTTTTCAGAGCTAAAAAAAGTGACAGAAATTAACATTATGCTAACAATGTAACTTAGTGTGCTAGCCAGGTATTTATTTATCAAAGGGGAGCACCTGGTTCATTAATTACATGGGACTCTCTGCTGTTACCTGGAGCTAACTAATTGTTACTACCAACAGTGATGAAGACTTACTTTCTTAAAAAACTTGCGTATATCCATGTTGTCTTTCTGTGTGCTGCATGTACACTAGTGTATCCGCAAGTGTAGATGCAGCGGAGTGTCAAGTAGCAGTGAAAACATGGACTGGATTTCCAGCAATGTGGCCGTTCCCTATGAACAACTGGAACGGATTGAATAACGAAGCACTGAGGCAACGGTAACACTGTAAAGTGAAAGGGACCAACATATTTATGATCATATTTAAGTGAATTGTGAAAGGTTTACATTATTATTTATTTAAACTCACATTCCTGCGTCTTTATATTGAATTTCTCTGTAATTTATGTAAAAAAAAAAAAAACAATAAAAAAAGGAGGGGGGGCTTAAGAATATTTTAAGGAGGCTTCAGCACCCCTAAAATAGGCCTAACGACCCCACTGATAAACGTTCACTCTAAAGCAGACAGTAACAAATCCCTTTGATGTTTTGTTGATAAGATCAAAGAAATCAATGATAAAATACAGGGAGTGCAGAATTATTAGGCAAATGAGTATTTTGTCCACATCATCCTCTTCATGCATGTTGTCTTACTCCAAGCTGTATAGGCTCGAAAGCCTACTACCAATTAAGCATATTAGGTGATGTGCATCTCTGTAATGAGAAGGGGTGTGGTCTAATGACATCAACACCCTATATCAGGTGTGCATAATTATTAGGCAGCTTCCTTTCCTTTGGCAAAATGGGTCAAAAGAAGGACTTGACAGGCTCAGAAAAGTCAAGAATAGTGAGATATCTTGCAGAGGGATGCAGCAGTCTTAAAATTGCAAAGCTTCTGAAGCGTGATCATCGAACAATCAAGCGTTTCATTCAAAATAGTCAACAGGGTCGCAAGAAGCGTGTGGAAAAACCAAGGCGCAAAATAACTGCCCATGAACTGAGAAAAGTCAAGCGTGCAGCTGCCAAGATGCCACTTGCCACCAGTTTGGCCATATTTCAGAGCTGCAACATCACTGGAGTGCCCAAAAGCACAAGGTGTGCAATACTCAGAGACATGGCCAAGGTAAGAAAGGCTGAAAGACGACCACCACTGAACAAGACACACAAGCTGAAACGTCAAGACTGGGCCAAGAAATATCTCAAGACTGATTTTTCTAAGGTTTTATGGACTGATGAAATGAGAGTGAGTCTTGATGGGCGAGATGGATGGGCCCGTGGCTGGATTGGTAAAGGGCAGAGAGCTCCAGTCCGACTCAGATGCCAGCAAGGTGGAGGTGGAGTACTGGTTTGGGCTGGTATCATCCAAGATGAGCTTGTGGGGCCTTTTCGGGTTGAGGATGGAGTCAAGCTCAACTCCCAGTCCTACTGCCAGTTTCTGGAAGACACCTTCTTCAAGCAGTGGTACAGGAAGAAGTCTGCATCCTTCAAGAAAAACATGATTTTCATGCAGGACAATGCTCCATCACACGCGTCCAAGTACTCCACAGCGTGGCTGGCAAGAAAGGGTATAAAGAAGAAAAAAACTATGACATGGCCTCCTTGTTCACCTGATCTGAACCCCATTGAGAACCTGTGGTCCATCATCAAATGTGAGATTTACAAGGAGGAAAACAGTACACCTCTCTGAACAGTGTCTGGGAGGCTGTGGTTGCTGCTGCACGCAATGTTGATGGTGAACAGATCAAAACACTGACAGAATCCATGGATGGCAGGCTTTTGAGTGTCCTTGCAAAGAAAGGTGGCTATATTGGTTGCTGATTTGTTTTAGTTTTGTTTTGAATGTCAGAAATGTATATTTGTGAATGTGGAGATGTTATATTGGTTTCACTGGTAAAAATAAATAATTGAAATGGGTATATATTTGTTTTTTGTTAAGTTGCCTAATAATTATGCACAGTAATAGTCACCTGCACACACAGATATCCCCCTAAAATAGCTAAAACTAAAAACAAACTAAAAACTACTTCCAAAAACATTCAGCTTTGATATTAATGAGTTTTTTGGGTTCATTGAGAACATGGTTGTTGTTCAATAATAAAATTATTCCTCAAAAATACAACTTGCCTAATAATTCTGCACTCCCTGTATCTCCAAAGCTTTCTTGTTCTGCTAGCGAAAAACCCCCTTTGCACTCCTGGTCAACATTTACAACAGTGACTTTTGATGAAATAGCAGCCCTGATGGACCAAATGAAGCCATCTTCAAGCCCCTCGGATATTCACCCCACTAAGATTTTAACCAATGATTTTGATACTTTTGGTCCTTGGGTTGTAAAACCTTTTTAATGTTTACCTTCAGACTGGGGTTTTCCCCAGCTTTTTAAAAAAAAAAACATGCCATTGTGGAACCAAGGCTCAAAAAACCCAACCTGGATATCCAACACTACATCAACATTACCAGTGATGGGAATAACGGCGTTACAAGTAACGGCGTTACTAACGGCGTTTTAGGAGTGATGGTGAGAGAGAGAGAAAGAAAGACAACAGAAAAAGAGAGAGAGCGAGTTTTGAGATGTGAGAGATTTGTGACATTTAGCATGTTTGGAGTGTGTATTTAGTGTGTTGCCTTGTGTAGTTAGTGTGTAGTGTTGTGGATAGTTTTGTGTTGTGTGTCAGAACAATGAGGCGTCTCCAGGTAAAAAAACAGGAGAGGGATACAACTGCTGCTTTCAGGCCTGCAGGTATCAGGCTGTGATGTTCTCCTTTATAGTGAACAGAAATTATTTTTTGGGAGTGGCACAAATAATTTGTGTAGCATCATATTGAATGCAGAACAGCTGATTGTTATATAAATAGTTTGAAATGGTTATTTTTAAAAAAAGGGTAAAAGGTAAATGGCTGCAAATAACTTTGTTGTTTGGAAAATTTGTGCATAGGATTTTAAAATTGACAATTTATATTTGCATTTAAAGTTATGAAATATGATTCAATAAACATGTTTGTGGTTGTTACAGTAAAAAATATAACCTTTTCCTACTTGGATTTTATGTTGTCTGATTTTAGATCAACTGTGTTAATACAGTATGTCAAAATGAAAACATAACTGTAAATTCAGACACGTGAGGTTGTGCTAAAAAGAATGATACCAAACAAGGCAAAGTAAATAGTTTTTAAAGGTGAAATGTAGAGGTCAAATCAAAAGTAATCAAAAATGGCCAATTATACCATGGACCCCATGGTTAAACATTTTTTTTAAAGTAACGCAATAGTTACTTTTCAAGTAATTAGTTACTTTTAGAATATTGTAACTCAGTTACTAACTCAGTTACTTTTTTGAAGAAGTAACTAGTAACTATAATTAATTACTTTTTCAAAGTAACTTGCCCAACACTGAACATAACAGACCTATTTCCAAACTCCCTTTTATGTCAAATTTTCTTGAGAAGGTAGTTGCTGTCCACCTTACTGCATACTTGGATAAACACATCATGGCCATTTCCAATCTGATTTTTGTAAACTGCATTCCAGTTGAAACAGCACTACTAAAAGTTACTAAAGATATTATGATGTCAGCAGACTCCGGAGAATACACAGTCCTAGTATTGTTAGACCTCACCTCAGCCTTTGATACAGTTAATCATACCATCCTGATAAAAAGACTGAGAGACCTGTTTGGGATGTCTGAGTGGTTTTCATCCTACATATGTGAAAGGAGTTTTAGTGTGTCTGCAAACCAGATTATGTCTGACTCTACAGAGCTGCTGTGTGGAGTTCCTCAGGGCTCCATGCTGGGTCCTATTTTGTTCTTAATATCCATTCTTCCTTTAGGCCAGATAATACGGCAGTTTCCTGATGCATCTTATCATCTTTTCGCTGATGACATTCAGCTATACTACTCATTTAAGCCTTCTGAAGCTCATAAGCTCTCCACTCTGATTGACTGTTTAACAGACATTAAGCAATGGTTGAACAACAATTACTTACAGCTAAACCCAGACAAAACTGAACCTTTGATTGTGTCACTGGACAGTGTAATGTCTGACTTTCAACAGCAACTGGGTGATTTAGGTTCCTCACAGAAGCGTAACCTCAGAAATCTAGGTGTTATTTTTGATGAATGTTTTTCTTTAGAGCAAAACTTAAATCAGATAGTAAGAACCTGCTTTTTGCATTTGGGGAACATCTCGAAACTTAGATGTATGGTGTCAACAAGTGAATTTAAGATGATAATCCATGCTTTTGTCTCTACAAGACTGAACTATTGTAATAGTCTGTTTACCTGTCTAAACAAGAAAGGGCTAGCTCATCTACAGGTTCTTCAAAACTCTGCAGTCAGATTACTGACCCTCTTAAACAAAGGAGCTCATATAACTCCTGTTTTAAAATCACTACATTGGCTACCGATCAGATTTAGATTCAATTTTAAAATTCTAGTTTTAACCTTTAGAGCACTACAGGGACAGGTCCCTTCCTATATTGCTGATTTGATTTGTATACCTCTTCTCATAACCTCAGATTATCGAATCAAAACCTTTTAGTGGTTCCCCACACTCGTTTCAGAACTCGAGGGGACTCCTCTTTCCAAGCTGTTACACCCAGACTGTGGAATGCACTCCCTCTGTTTCTATGGTGTCTGGACTCAGTGGAGACCTTCAAAACCAGCTAGAGACATTTTTATTTCAAAAAGCTTTTAATTAGACCAGGGTTTTTATGATGTATTTATGACTGTATTGTGTTTTGTTACCTCACTTGTGAAGCACTTTGTGAAATCTGTCTGTGAAAAGTGCTATATAAATAAACTTTTACTTACTTTTTACTTACTTACTTACTAACATTATGCTAAATGTCTTATTTACTCTCTAATTCACAGTTTTGACTAGACAAGGATAACAGTGTTAAATGTTTCTTAACTATCATTCTCTCATGGACAACAAGACTTATTGTATTTCAAAATTCTACCAAAGTGTGGGAATCAAGATTCCTGATTTTAAGATTTCACAGGTCACTTGGATAAGTGACGAAATGTTTCTCCCACTGAAAACGCTATGTCCACATGAACAAAATCACCTTTTGGGATATGTTAGTTTAGGTTTGAAGATTCACAGTTTAGGTTAGTTTTTAATTTCTTTCACAGTCTAGCAATAAAGCTGAGTTTTTGCGTTAAATCCTGCCTGATGAGTCTGCTTTTGGGTCCAATCCTGCCGGAACACAGTTTATGACAATAAAGTAAATGTTGATTGTGTAGTAGTAAACTTAAACTCTGGAATTCTGTCTGCTACAGGGTGTGAAATGTCTGGCAATCCCTACTAACTAAGGTTTCCAACTTTTTAACTATCAAATAAGGGACACTCTGGCATGCCAGAAGCACAATGCACAATTAGCTGTGTATAGTGTAAATATCCACTGTATGTGACATTGCAGGTAATGGTCAATATACGAGACATTTGAGGTACGTAGATGTACGGGATGTCCCGGCTAAAACAGGGCAGTTGGCAATCCATCAAAAAAGCTGAACAATTTGCATAGAGAATTTAAAAGAGAATTTAAAAAACAGGGCCCAGTGTTTGATTTTTGCCACTCACATTTATAGTGGCTCAATCAAGCTCTGATTTACATCCACCTCATCACTGTATATGGATAACCTATGCACATAATGCTTCTGTGAATTTGAGCTGATAAATTGGTGCTTTATGAAGCTTGTCTAACATCAAAGAACATTTTCAAATAGTCATAAAACTGTGATTTATGATTAGAAATCTGTAATTTCACTCTCACTTGGTATATCACTTCCTGTTCCTGTTATAATACACAGTAATGTTTGTGTGTATCTGTGTAACCAATTTAATTAAAAAAAAGTTTACATAACATTTTATTTCATAGTGTAATCTTTGCGTGCTTTTTCCAAAGCACACTCTCTGATGATTCGACCGCTAATTATATTCACAGCGTTCACTCACTGCGCTCATAGCTGACTCGCTAGCAGCATGGCCTCTTCCACTGTCCCTCCTGCACTTTACTGCTCGTTGTGTCACCTGTTTAGTTACTCCTCAGTAACTAACAGCAATGGGAATAACAATAACAATACCTGTTACAAATGTAGCCTATCTGTAGCTCTGGAAGCCAGGATCACTGAATTGGAAACCCGGCTTTGCACCCTTGAAAAACCCATAGCTAGCCAGGCCCCTTTAGCCAGTGGAGCCAAAGATATCATAGGCCCTGTTAGGTCTCCCCTTGCAGAATGCCCAGCCAAGAAAACAGGATGGCTGGGTAACAGTGAGCAGGAAGCGTAGTACTAAACAGAAGCTCCCGGTACACTACCTCCACCCCATTTTTGATGGAGCAGCTCTCATTTCTAGAAATCTGCCCAAATTTATTAACCCCTCCAAAATATGACTTTCCAGAGTTGGGACCAGGAAGCAGTCTTACATTCCTCTTTGCAGCTTCTCTCTTCCTCTTATCCCCCCAAAACCCAATCCCCTGGTAACTGTGTCTGCTCCCTCACAAAAATCTGCCAAAAATTATTTAAATACAAAAAATCACAAAGAAAGAACAATATAGTATCCGCAGCTGCACCAAAGAGTACAACAGTGAAAGGTGGACTGTTAAGCATTAGGTCTCTCTCTTATAAGTCCCTGTTAGTACATGAATTAATGACTGATCAACAAATTGATTTACTCTCCCTGAAAGAAAAACCTTGTTCCAGCATAATGATTATGTTAGTTTAAATGAATCAACACCTCTGGGTATTACAAATTGACAGAATCCTCGAAACACAGGCCAGAAGGGATGTGTGGCAGAAATCTCCCACACTCCAGCTTGTTAATCAACCAAAGACCTAGGCAGAGCTGTAATTCATTTGAAAACCTAAAGCTTAGCCCTGTCCATCCTAGCTGGAAAACTCAAAAAACATTTTATTTGTTGTTCTCTATTGTCCACCTGGGCCTTACTCAGACTTTTTATCTCAAAAAGATAAAATTATTGTTGGGGGTGATTTTAACATCCATCTTGATGCATTCTCAATCATCCAGGAAAGTAAATCTCCAAAAATTGAATCTGTTCATCTGGACGTAGCGTTTTGTGGGAGAAACGTTTCGTCACTCATCCAAGTGACTTCTTCAGTCTCAGCTGACTGCAGGTTTCCCCAAACCTTATAAACAGTACATTTGCATAATGACTGAAACCAGCCCACTGAAGGAACAATGGGCTGTGAGGTCAGTTCCTTAATCATAATTATGCAAATTCCCATGACCATTGATCAACAATCACTGACCAAAACCCACTGATCAAAGAACACTGATCAATGGCCATGAGTCCCATTCACCGAGAGTTGGGGAATGACTGCAATCACAGCATTGTAAGATGGCGAAAGATGTACCCTTAGGCCCCCTCCTCGATTCAGAGATGGTCTTTCCCTTTTCACGTAAATGGCCTCCTTGACTCCGCGCTCAAACCAGTGTTCCTCCCTGTCCAGGATGTGTACATCCTCATCATTGAAAGAGTGTCCACTGGCCTGTAGGTGTAAATAAACTGCAGAGTCCTGGCCTGATGAGGTTGCTCTTCTGTGTTGTGCCATCCGCTTCGCTAGAGGTTGTTTGGTTTCCCCGATGTATAAATCCTGGCAATCCTCCTGGCACTTAACAGCGTACACTATGTTACTCTGTTTGTGTCGGGGACCCGATCCTTGGGTGGACCAGTTTTTGGCGCAGCGTGTTTTGGGGTTTAAAAGCCACAGAGACCCGGTGTTTAGAAAAAATGCGTCTCAACTGTTCTGATACTCCTGACACATATGGGATCACTACAGGCGAAAACCTGTACATAATAAAAATAACAGCATCAGCACAACATTGAATCTATTACTAGACTCAATTGGCTTCTCTCAAAATGCAAAAGAACCCATCCACCATTTTAATCACACTTGTTCTGACCATTTAACAGTGTTTCCTGAAAACCCACTTTGTCTGATCATTTCCTAATAACATTTAAATTTTCAATAATGTATTACACAGCAGTGGGAATAGATTTCATCACAGCAGATGTCTTCCTGAAAGGATATATTTCAACCACTGTTATCTTCTTCGATGCCTTGTTCCAACACAGTGCATATCCATAAAGATATTTAGAAATCACAAAAAAAGTACATTCATGGGTATAATATCGAAAAGAGTAACTAATAGCTAGTTTGTAAAGGTTACCACCTACTAACATCTATTCTCAAAAGAAAAATGGGGCTAAAAATGTACTAACAAAGTTGTTTACTAAATTCTTTGAAACAATATTCTTATCAGAATTATAATGGTAGCCAGTGATGTTGTAGCTATTTTTTAATTTTGTGCTTGTACACCACAAGCGCCTCCATACAGCAGTTGTTTACAGATTTACCTAGCATGTGAAAGCTCCCTAGCTCCTCTAAACATATTCCTTGGCGATTGTGTAAGTAAGAGGATCTGGCAAATCAAAATGAGCTATCTGCTGTGGTGACCCCACGTGAATAAGAGAAAAGCTGAAAATTGCTTGTAAATGTGGTGCAACTTAAAAAGTATGCTTGATTTCGAATGAGCCTCCACTTCATAAATTAACTTAGGGTTCTGTCACAGCACCAGTGAGTCAGCTTCATGTTCACTGCCGTCTTAGCGACACCAAACTTTGCATCTTGATTACAGCATAGATTAAAACCTTGTCAATGAAGAGACTTTTGTGTCCACAATCCAGGCTGCCTTTGAAGTTTTGCTTACCACATTCCACATTCATGTGTGTGTATCTACATTTGGCTAATAAATGTGTTCCATTCCATCAGATTTTTGTTAAAGAATAAATGTCACTGAAAGGAAACTGCTGACACTTAGTAGAATCCCAAGCACCATCAAGCAAAGATTTTCACTGTCATATGTGACTCACACAACAAGTACACATGATGACACAGAGGCCTAAAGGTTAGCAAAGGAGCGTGTTAACTGAGCAACTGAATGTGTACATGCCCACACCAAGCCTCAGGAGTAAAGAGAATATCAACATATCCTTGTTAAATGGGTTCACTATTACAGAGACCCAAATCAATCTCTGCCTAGGTTTCGCTTTCTCGTTTCCTTTGCAGCAACTGACTTTTAAAAACTGAACTGGATAAGAAATACTAAAAGATGATCAAAACTGAAAATCTGAACATCTAAACATGCTTAGAGTGGATTTATTTTCCCTCATCTTATTTGGGAAAAGTACAACTACATATTGTGAATTGCCTGAGATATTTGGGTCACATCACCAGGAATGATCTCTGTGATGCTGAGGATGTTGTAAATTGCATGCACAACCAAAATGAATGGTTCACAAATGACATATGTGTAAAAATGATGTCAAAATAGCTCTTTTAGAGCCACTTTACACAACACATTTATGTTGGAGTTGAAAAAAAAAAAATTAAAACGTTGAGTGATATATAAAGCTGAATACTGCATTTTACTCAAACTTCCAAAATGGACAGGTGTAAATGTTTGCAGCTAGTAATGTTATTAATGTGTTTAGGAATGTCATGTACAAATATGTGTCAATTAACTGTATTGAAAAATGTGATTGAACTGAGGTAAGACATCTCACTGGAACAAATATTACTATCTGATAGCTCTTCCTTCAAATTATTGCTTCGTAACAGCACTGGAAAACATAACTTGGCGTCCGGTCTTGATGATCGTCACTTCCAATAAATATGGTAACCACAGAAGTAGGGGAGTGACGACTAAACATCCCCCAGAGACTGCAGGTGTATGCTGCAGCGATGGAAATGTTGAAACAGCAGGCAGTGATGGCAGGGCAGGAGAAGCACTGACACATCAGAGGGAGAGATGAGATATTTATTAAACTGCTAAATAGTGAGGGTGTGTTTAATATATGATATGAAGAGAGGCATACATGTTAGTCTGTATGCCACTCTCTAACTGGAGTTACCTGCCTCAATTAATTCACAGGGTTTGTTTCACTTGTGTTATAATATTGTATCTTTGTGTTTTTGCCAAGGAGGCAGAACAGGTCATCTACCAATTGGAAGGTTTGTGGTTTGATCTCTGCCTGCTCCAGTCTGCTTGTCAAATATCCTTGGGCAAGTTACTAATCCCAAGTTGCTCTCCAATGGATCCACTGGAGAGAGAATGTTAGATAAAAAGCACTTAAGAATAGAATAAAGTGCTTGCATGAATGTGTGAATGAGGCATGTTGCATAAAGCGCATTGAGTGCTCAAGTAAAGTAGAAAAGTACTGTATAAAAACCAGTCCATTTGCTTTATTGTGGTCTGCTGGAAGAGCAGCACCAGACCTGGTGACAACAATAGAGAGAAAAAAAAACTGATCAGGATGGCTGACTCTGTGATTGGCTGCAAATTGAACATATTTAAAATTGGTAAAGAGGGGGGTGAGCAAAAATGTATCCATTATGACCTCATCAAAACACTAGCAGATTTAAACCTAGGGTCTTCTTCTGTATCACTGTGTTTCACAAGTATGTGGGAACAATAAGCATTGACTGTGCAGAGACTTGTACAAATAAGCTCACTATAACATACATTGAGACAGAAACATAATCTTTTCAGATGTCGTTCAAACTGCTGAAGAAGCAGCATTTAATCTATTCATTTTCAACCAAGTTTTGGTTCATAAATTTCATAAAGGGACATATTTTAAAAAGCCATAACTGACTAACTAGATTTAGCACAGAAAACACTGCCCATGGGTGACTGATGCTTGGGGGTGGATAGATGACTATTATACCAGATGCTAGGGTTAGAACAACTGAGATTAAACACTAAACACTAATGTATGTGATAAATGATGCTGTTTGACTACTGCAGTAAATCTCAGCTGTATTTTAAATTCCACACCTCTTAGCTGATTGTGTTTCTGAAAAGCACATTTTTCTTACTGGGGCTGACAGCAAGTTAATCCTCTACCTTCTTATTCAAGTTTGTTTAATAGTGTTGAAAAAGAACGGCGTTGTCCCTACTAAGCTTTTAATTACAGCCATTTTAAAATAGTCACTACCGGAAGGTAGGGAAGGAGTGAATGAGGGAAGCTAGGACACTATATAATGGGTTGACTGGCATATAAATCCTTTTCCCTCCCTGACATCGTGTAGGTACAAAAAAGGAGATAAGAGCTTAGCGTGCATAATGCGTGAATACGGAGGCTTTACGTGCATGTCTACATTGTGAATTCTCAGGTTTGCGTCATTTCGAAAGACAGATTAAAAAAAAATAACGGTAGAGCAATAAAGATAACCAAATCATGTCCCTGTTGTTTAACATCGAGGTGCGGTTACGTGTTTAAAATAAAGCTTTGCTTGTTTGATGCGCATCGATTTTTTGGTCTGCAAATATCTGTCTTGACTTAAAATCTTACGGGTAAATTTGGATAAATTTAGAATTTTAACGACAATTAAGGCCACAATTCTTTCTTTTTTATTTTCAAAGTGCTTTTAACATATCGGTAAAAGAAGAAACGTGCTCTATTAGGTACGGAGTATAAAAGTGGGCGTTGAACTCCTGTATTTGCCTGAAGCCTGAGTGAGAGTAAAAGCTTCGCTCCATCGGCAAGCGCCGAAAGCTTAGGTACATCTGCTGCATGACCTACAGCCCCAAATCTGCTCCTCACATCGCATACTGCAGCGCACTCAGTGGTGCGCATAACAGCTTTATGTGACAATAACTCTAAGAGAACTGTTTCTGGAGCCTAGAGACTTCACAAAAACTGGAAAGGACAGGTGAGGAGAGACAGTGGGAGTTCTCGTGCAATGCATCCATCGAGTGACCAAAAAGATACAAAAAAATCAATCTCGCGTTATGCGTGCGTCAAAAGACTGCGCATCAGTTACTGGAGGTTATACCTTCTCTGTTTTTGAGTCCCACATAAACTGTCATATACACGCGAAGAGGTATGTATAGGTGAGCAAAGAGAGAAACAACGATAATTATTCTCGCCAGGCGCACAAACTAGAGTGCATTCGGATGCCTCCCCCTCCACCTGGCCATTTCCTGCACATTAGTTTGATAAACCAAATCTCACCCATATCAGACAGGATTTCGGAAACAAAAGTTCCAGATAATTCATAGATGGATTTGTTTCTAAATATACCCACAACTCACCTGATATACAAACAATAAAATTAGCTTGAAGAATGATCAGTATCTCCCAAATTATATCCATTCTCTGTCTTCATTCCACGTACATTAAGCACCAGCACAAAAACAAACAAATCAGGAAAGGAAGCTTTTTCAGATGCTCTGTCCCTTTACGTCGGATCCTGCTGTACCTCTTCCACTGGGTATTTTCCTCACCACGCACATAACAGGCGATTAAATCCTTACGAATAAACACTGCACGTTCCCGCCAGTGGCAATTCCAAAGATAGGTAAAAAGAAAGAGAAAAGCCAAACTGATTGAGTAGCGATCCTTCGTCAGTTCACTGTATTATTACTCCAGTGCGCCATGGAACGGCCACATCCTTCCATCCACCCGATGCTGTTTCACACAGCTGACATCCCCTTATTACCACGTAAAATCGCATATGATCGCGTCAGGAAATTCTGTGTATCGGGCGTAAAAAACAGGGGGGAAAGCCTGGGTTAATGACTAGTGGGACAGCGGTGGGATCCGTGTAACACCTGGAGACGCCTCACAACTCTGTGAACTCGCATCGCCAGGTGCTGAGCTTCCGATCGAGACTTCTCCCTGTCACCGCAAGGGACCAGTGGCAAGTTTAACCCAATAACATCAAGACTTCCGGTAACAGTACACAAAATAAAAGTACTCGTTCACTGGCGCTTGTGCATTTTCATGCATGCACACAGAACTAAATCAAGATGTTGGAAATCTGAAGATGTGAGGAAAAAAATACATTTCTAGAAAACAGGCACCCGTGAGTTTACGGTGACAGCATTCCAGCATATTTAATGCAGATTTATACCATATACATGATAATTAGAGGAAGTCCTAGTGGATTCAAGTAATTTGTTGACAGCGGACTTAGATTTAATTCCTACCATAATTCCTACCATTTTTGATTTACTCATAACCCGATAATTTCCGATAATGTTACATGTGAATATGTTCAACTCTGCATTCTAAAGACACACAAATTTATGGGCATACCAGTGAAATAAAAGACTCTGTATGGGAGGTGTGTTAACACTAGAATTACTGAGCCTTTTTTCCCTGGTGCAAGTCCCTACTACTACATTTACTGGCCTGCGCAGATTTGCGTAAATTCCCCCCGACCTTAACACCTCTTGGCACCCCGCTGAGATTTTCACAGGTCGTCAGCTCCATTGTTCTCCTGCTTTTGTTGTGCAAACACACCTCCCCAACCCCTAACCATGGAGAGATTCAAGTTTTCCTTCCCTGCAAGGCTGCTTTCCTTCCTTACCTGCCTGCATGCCTGTCCATAAACATATATACACAGAGTTGTACATATATTTATATATTTATATAGCCACACCTTATATAATATGCATAAAGTCTAGTTATACACACAGACACATCTATATCATATATACACACACACACACATATATATATATATATATATACATATATATATGTGTGTGTGTGTGTATATGATATAGATGTGTCTGTGTGTATAACTATGTATATGTGTATAAACTATGTATGTGTGTGTATAACTATGTATGTGTGTATATATATATATATATATATATATATATATATATATATATATATGTATATATGTATATGTATATAAAATGTTTGTATAGTGCACTTTCTATACCTTGCTCTGTCCACTTTTTTGCAATGACAATGCAGATTTTCCACTTGTGGGACAAATAAATGCAGATTTGCTGTGTGTGTGTGTGTGTGTGTGTGTGTGTGCGCAACATTGGCATTTGTTTACTCAGATCCAAGGCAGGCCAAACCTCTGTGTTACAACCTACATACAAAAGACAGACATTCACAATATATGGGTACACAAGTCTGTTTTATTTCAAAGTGTTTCAAACTTTACAGGGTTTGCAGACCCAGTGTCCATCATCCCTGCATTTGGCACAGGTGAATTTCTTACATGTTGCACAGGTAAATCTGCTGCGATTCCTGTTGCAGCTCTCTTGCACCTGGCACTGTGTTGTCTTTACAGTCCCTGGCACAGCAGCTGCAGCAGCCTGCCTCTGTGCTAAGATTTCCTTGTGCTGCATGAATCGGCAACGAAGTTGCTGAGCTAGAAGACGCAGAAACAATCTTCTTTTGCCTGTCCACCCTGTACATGCCTTGTACAAAATGTAGGCATTCACTGCCGCCAGGTCCAGCATATTGTAGAAAACCGCTACTGGCCACCTGCGTGTTGCTGATCTTACAGAATACATCCGTGCCATTTGGTCCAACACGTCTACACCACACTGTAAAAGCACTGAAGTGGAGAATACCTCTCGCTTTGCAGTATCTTTTGCAAGTTGAGGAAGTTCACGCCGGACTTTATTCACCGTGCCCAGTAATGTTGTTTTTCGCTGCAGCAGTCTGTGCGACAGTGACAGTGAAGTAAAGAAATTGTCCGTTGTGACATTTCTTCCATCATCCAAAAACGGCCCCATCAGTTTCATGACCACGTTCTCTGCCAGCCTCTCTCCCTTCTGATGACTGGGGTCCTTTCCCAAGTAAGGAGATGCACTGCAGACATATTTGGTGTCCAAATCCGTGGCCATCCAGAACTTGATCCCAAATTTGTCTGGCTTGGTTGCAATATACTGGGTGAATGGACAACGAACCTTGGTAGGGAACAGCTGTTCATCTATGGTCATGTGTTCCCCTGGAGTGAAACTCTTAGCACAGTTCTCGTCGAAGCGTGTCCAGATGTCGGAGATCGCTGCAAATTTGTCTGTTTTCACCCGTTCTGCCCGCGTGTCCCTGTCATCAAATCGAAGGTGTTGCATAATTGAAATGAATCTATCTCGGGCATTGTCTCTTTGATTAGTGGCACCAGAAAACTTTCTGACCAGCAATCCACAATGGCACCAACAGGACACATGATTGCTCTTACAAACAGGATTGAAATGAATGCCATAAGTTCATGAACTTAATGGCACCAACAGGACACATGATTGCTCTTACAAACAGGATTGAAATGAATGCCATAAGTTCATGAAGTTAAACCATAAAGTCTAGTTATACACACAGACACATCTATATCATATATATATATATATATATATATATATATATATATATATATATATATATATATATATATATATATATATGTGTGTGTGTGTGTGTGTGTATATATACACACACACACACACACACACACACGTAGATAGATAGATATGTGTGTGTGTGTGTGTGTGTGTGTGTATACATACAATATTTTTGAATACACGTGTCCATATTTATGTTTCCAGATTGTTTGTATAGTGCACTTTCTATACTGTGCTCTGTCCACTTTTTTTTGCAATGACAATGCAGATTTTCCACTTGTGGGACAAATAAATGCAGATTTGCTGTGTGTGTGTGTGTGTGTGTGTGTGTGTGTGTGTGTGTGTGTGTGTGTGTGTGTGTGTTGTTTGTTTGTGCAACATTGGCATTTGTTTACTTAGATCCAAGGCAGGCCAAACCTCTGTGTTACAACCTACATACAAAAGACAGACATTCACAATATATGGGTACACAAGTCTGTTTTATTTCAAAGTCTTTCAAACTTTGAAACGAACCTTGGTAGGGGAACAGCTGTTCCCTACCAAGCATTTCTTGCAGCTGGCAACAACGGTCGTGCATTCAGTATAGTTGTGACTTCCGCAAAAATGTGGTCAAAATCTCATGAGTAAGTTGAAGCATTTCTATCAGGCATTTCTGAAAGTTGTAACACAGAGGTTTGGCCTGCCTTGGATCTGAGCAACTCTGAGTGAGCAAATGCAAATGTGCCAGGCCTCAAGGACAATGGGTGGTTTGCACAACAAAAGCTGTAGGAGAAAAAAGCTGACGACCTGTGAAAATCTCAGCAGGGGTGCTTAACACCTCGGGACTTGCACCAGAAAATAAAAAAGCCAGTAATTCTAGGGGGTATTGGGTTTAGGGAAGTTACGCAAATTTGCGCAGGATAGTAAACCTAGTGTTAATGATACTATAGGAAAACAGCGACTTTGTTTTGCGGCTGTCCGACTGTCAAACGCAACTTCTTTCACACCTAGGTCCCACCGTGCTACAGTGTGATATAGGAGAAGCGATTGCCGGAAGCCGTGTCAGACAGCTTCCCCCGGCACTCCCCCCGACCCACTGCAACACCCATCCCTGTAACTGAACCTCAGACCAACGCAACTATTAAAGAGAAAAGCCTGAAATTTCTTGCCATCAGAATAAATAAAGATCTGTAATTTGGGGGCAGATACGTCCAAAGTGAATAAGTATTGGTTAGTTAAAATATGAATTAATCAAGCCATCCCCTAAATTGATCAGACAGTAGCAAAAACATCACAGTGCAAAAATTAAGTTGTGGCAATTTCTCGAAATATAGTTGATTATATAGTTATATTTCATAACCATGTAAAGCATATAGAATACTTTTAAATCAGAAATTCTTAGTCACAAAAATTAAGAAAATTTTATTTTCAATCAAATTTCATGCTGGATTGATCAAATACGACAAACTGTACCACACAAACAAAAATATCAGTAGACTGTCCAATCTAAATAGAAGAAAAATCTGTTTTTTTCCCCAGATTATATCCAAATTAAAAGTCAGAAAATTATTTTGTAAAAAAAAAAGAAAAGTGTATTTTGTATTTTTGAGACCTGGATCTTTCGATCTCAAATGATCAAATCGACTTTCAATATGTCTAAACATTTAACGTTCTAAAGTTTAAACTAAAATAATGAGTGCTTTGAAATTTTAGCTTCATGTATCAAATAGTTGCTAAAACTATATTTATATGTGTGTGTGTGTGTGTGTGTGTGTGTGTGTGTGTGTGTGTGTGTGTGTGTGTGTGTGTGTGTGTGTGTGTGTGTGTGTGTGTGTGTGTGTGTGTTTGTGTGCGTGCATGCATGTGTGTGCGAATACATATCTCAAAAACTATTAAACAAAACTATTAAAGATAAAGAAATGTTCAGGCACCCCCCCTTTTACCATCAAAATCATCAGGGCCTATCATTTGGGACAAATATATCAAAAAATACCTAAGTATTGGCTATTTAAAATATGAAAAAACACACACATACTAATAGCTATTGATACAAGTTCTGTTCTCCTGCTTTAGTCTCCAGCCTTACATACAACTCACTATATTCCTTTTCCTTCCATTTCTCCTTTTATTTTTCTTGTTGCCATTCACCTTATTCATAGTAATCATGTCTACTTTCTTCATCTGCCTGGCTATCTGACTTTTTGTTTGATAACCTCTTCCTTCGAACGCCTTCTGGTTCTTCCTCATTCCACCACCACTAAACCTTCTTGTCCTTTTTGCTCTGCCCAGAGCAGTCTTTCCCAACCACTGTGACGCAGCACAGAGGTGTGCAGTGAGAAATGATCACGTGTGCTGTGGAAGATTAGTGGTTTCACCTGATTGGTACTCTAGGCGACCTGCGTGAGTAATGGACAGAACAATTACATTCTTTTCCACTAGAGGGAAGTACAACTTCTTGCTCCAGTTAAATGTATTCGTACCTGCCAATAAAACAGAAGAAGACGAAGAAGAAATTATACAGTCATGCTGCGAGTGAGACAACACAGCGCGAAATAGCAATAGATTTTTTTAAGTAGTCAATCTGAAAATTTTGAGCCAGATGAAGGCCCTAGCATGAGTAGTAGTCAGAAGAAAGCAAAAAAGGTATATTGAGGACAAACTGAGCCAATTCTGCTATGCCTGGTGCGCAGGGAAAAATTATCAATATGTTTTCTGTGACATTTTTGTTTGGTGGTGTGCCCTGTGATTTTTCTAACAGGAAATATGTGCCGTGGCTCAAAAAGGTTGGGAAACACTGGTCTAGAGGATACACCAAATACTATGTTGACACTTTCCATTAAAGTTTCTGCTGTGTATTTCCAGTCATGTGGTAACTCTTCCATACAATCCAGAGCCTGTCTCAGCTTCGGCTTTGTCATGAACATAAGCTCTCACGAAGACTGGACCCAAAAGGAGACTCAAGACAAGCTTGCAATGAACTATGTACACAGTTTATTTTTTACTGGAAGACAGGAGCAAAATTAGGAAAACGAAAGCATAGCCAAGGCCAGAGGAAACGGGAGCAGTTACAAAGGAGGAGGCCCAGAGAAAGAGTGATCGGGACCGTGGAAAAACTGCAACAGAAGAGGAAACAATTACTTAACAAGAGAAGCAGGGGCATGAGAAAAACAGAACAATGGTGCTGTGGGCTTACTGGCGGAGCCATGCTGGGAAGCTCGGAGGGAGAAAGCATTCATGAGAGAATCTAGAGAGAGATGGAGCAAAGAGGAATGTTTTCCAGTGTGTAGGGCAAGCAGGAGGACAGGCAGGTAGTAACTCTAGAGAACAAAACAGAGACCACTATGAGCGACTGAACAGACTCCGTGGACCAATAGACAGTGCTGCCTTGAGTAGTCCTCCTGTAATTGCCCAGTGCGATGTGCGATGTTGGTAGCACTGCCCGAGGGCGTAGCCAGAGAGACATCCAGAAAACACTCCCCACGCGACTGCTCCCACTGACCATGACATTCTTAAACTTCTATCATTTAATGGTCACTTCTCTGTCCACTTACTTCTTTTCTTAATTTCCAAAGTCAATCCAGACTTCCATCTAATGCATTGCAATCCAATCTGATCACTACCTTCTACATTTCTCTCCTTAACCCCATATGTATCCAGCACCTTCTTATCACCTCTGTTCCCTCACCTACATGTCCATTGGAGTCCATTGCTTCATTCAGCACCTTCCCCTTCCTACAGAAAACCTCTACCACTTCATCCAGCTTATTCCAGAATTCCTCTTTCCCTTCTGACATCTTACTTGTGGAGCATACAAGCTAACAACATTCAACATCACCCCTTATACTATTCACATATAGTTCCTTCAGATTGACCCCTATCCAATTTCGCTTCCTTTCTACACCATGGGTTGAAATGCTTTAATCCAACTTTGATGCACCTCATCTTACTTCCCTGTTCTCTTATACATCCTTATCTCCATCTCTCCACCGGCTCTCTCGCTTTACCAGTCACAGTACCTACCTCCACACTTCTGCCCTCACTTGCTGCATCAGAACATTATTTCATTCTCTTCTCTTCCATTGTCTTGGGCCAACAGTAGTGCAGTTTCCACTGGCACCTTATTGCCCTGGAGGTGGTCGATAAAGCACAGATTGCTCAACATATATCGTTTAGGCATAACATTATGACCACTAATAGGTTAAGTGAATAACACTGATTATCTCTTCATCATGACACCTGTTAGTGGGTTGGACATATTAGGAAGCAAGTGAACATTTTGTCCTCAAACTTTATGTGTTAGAAACAGGAAAACTAGGAGACTGCAAGGATTTGAGTGAGTATGAAAATGTTTAAATTGTGGGTCAGAGCTTCTCCAAACTGAGGCTGTTGTGGGTGCTCATGGTCTGGACGTCAGTGTGGTCTGAGCCAACAGATGAGCTACTGTAGCTCAAATTGCTGAAAATCCTAATACTGGTTCTGGTAGAAAGGTGTTGGAATACACCATTCATTGCATTTTCTTATATATGAGGCAACATAGCGACAGACCAATATGAGTATTCATGCTGATTCCTGTCCACTACTAAGTCACCAGTAATGGGGATGTAAGCATCAGACCTGGACCACTGGGCAATGGAAGAATGTGGCCTAGACTGATAACTGATCTTTTACATCATGTAGATTGTAGGGCAATGTGGAAATTGACCTTTTCCCCACAATTATCTCTAAATCAAAATAGACCCAACTCAAACCCATTATTTTAGGATCCACAACCCAATATATGAACAAACATGTAGTCATTCACCTCAAAGTGTATTATTTTCCTTCGTATGCTTGCCAAAATATATAAAAGCGTCAAAATGAAATACACAAATACAGGATCTGTCATTTATTATTTTAAATTTATATTAGAAATAATTTGATGAATAAAAATATCACTTCTTAAATACATATTGATATTCTAGTGAAAATATAAATTCATTTGATTTAGAAACATATTTAAGTATTTAAGTATTATGAAATACTATGGGTATTAAATAGTATGGGTTTTAAATAGTATGGGTTTTCATTTTGTGAATAACTTGAAAATCTTAACTCAAACAGCTGCAAAACCTATTTCCCCAGCATACAAATACTGAATTCTATAAGGCAAAGCCTTGAATATATGTCCAGTCTTCTATCAAAAGTTACAGCTGTCTTTATGAAGTTAATGAAAATCGCTTTATTTCGCCAAGACAGTGCGTTTTTCGCTATTACATGCATTTGAATGGAGTTCTCCCCTGAAACAAAGTATGGGTTTTCATTTTGTGAATAACTTAAAAATCTTAGCTCAAACAGCTGCAAAACCTATTTCCCCAGCATGGAAATGCTGAATTCTATAAGGCCAAGCCTGAAATATGTGTGTCCGAGTCTTCTATCAAAAGTTACAGCTGTCTTCATGGACTTAGTGAAAATCGCTTTATTTCGGCGAGACAGTGCGTTTCTGGCTATTACATGCATTTGAATGGAGTTCTCGCCTGAAACACATTATGGGTTTTCATTTTGTGAATAACTTAAAAATCTTAGCTCAAACAGCTGCAAAACCTAATTCCCCAGCATGGAAATGCTGAATTCTATAAGGCCAAGCCTGAAATATGTGTGTCCGAGTCTTCTATCAAAAGTTACAGATGTCTTTATGCACTTAGTGAAAATCGCTTTTTTCGGCGAGACAGTGCGTTTCTGGCTATTACATGCATTTGAATGGAGTTCTCGCCTGAAACACATTATGGGTTTTCATTATGTGAATAACTTGAAAATCTTAGCTCAAACAGCTGCAAAACCTATTTCCCCAGCATGGAAATGCTGAATTCTATAAGGCCAAGCCTGAAATATGTGTGTCCGAGTCTTCTATCAAAGTTATTTCGGCGAGACAGTGCGTTTCTGGCTATTACATGCATTTGAATGGAGTTCTCGCCTGAAACACATTATGGGTTTTCATTTTGTGAATAACTTGAAAATCTTAGCTCAAACAGCTGCAAAACCTATTTCCCCAGCATGGAAATGCTGAATTCTATATGGCCAAGCCTGAAATATGTGTGTCCGAGTCTTCTATCAAAAGTTACAGCTGTCTTTATGGACTTAGTGAAAATCGCTTTATTTCGGCGAGACAGTGCGTTTCTGGCTATTACATGCATTTGAATGGAGTTCTCGCCTGACACACATTATGGGTTTTCATTTTGTGAATAACTTGAAAATCTTAGCTCAAACAGCTGCAAAACCTATTTCCCCAGCATGGAAATGCTGAATTCTATAAGGCCAAGCCTGAAATATGTGTGTCCGAGTCTTCTATCAAAAGTTACAGCTGTCTTCATGGACTTAGTGAAAATCGCTTTATTTCGGCGAGACAGTGCGTTTCTGGCTATTACATGCATTTGAATGGAGTTCTCGCCTGACACACATTATGGGTTTTCATTTTGTGAATAACTTGAAAATCTTAGCTCAAACAGCTGCAAAACCTATTTCCCCAGCATGGAAATGCTGAATTCTATATGGCCAAGCCTGAAATATGTGTGTCCGAGTCTTCTATCAAAAGTTACAGCTGTCTTCATGGACTTAGTGAAAATCGCTTTATTTCGGCGAGACAGTGTGTTTCTGGCTATTACATGCATTTGAATGGAGTTCTCGCCTGAAACACATTATGGGTTTTCATTTTGTGAATAACTTAAAAATCTTAGCTCAAACAGCTGCAAAACCTAATTCCCCAGCATGGAAATGCTGAATTCTATAAGGCCAAGCCTGAAATATGTGTGTCCGAGTCTTCTATCAAAAGTTACAGATGTCTTTATGCACTTAGTGAAAATCGCTTTATTTCGGCGAGACAGTGCGTTTCTGGCTATTACATGCATTTGAATGGAGTTCTCGCCTGAAACACATTATGGGTTTTCATTATGTGAATAACTTGAAAATCTTAGCTCAAACAGCTGCAAAACCTATTTCCCCAGCATGGAAATGCTGAATTCTATAAGGCCAAGCCTGAAATATGTGTGTCCGAGTCTTCTATCAAAAGTTACAGCTGTCTTTATGGACTTAGTGAAAATCGCTTTATTTCGGCGAGACAGTGCGTTTCTGGCTATTACGTGCATTTGAATGGAGTTCTCGCCTGAAACACATTATGGGTTTTCATTTTGTGAATAACTTAAAAATCTTAGCTCAAACAGCTGCAAGACCTGATTCCCCAGCATGGAAATGATGAATTCTATAAGGCCAAGCCTGAAATATGTGTGTCCGAGTCTTCTATCAAAAG
This sequence comes from Oreochromis aureus, assembly GCF_013358895.1. Classification (NCBI taxonomy): domain Eukaryota; kingdom Metazoa; phylum Chordata; class Actinopteri; order Cichliformes; family Cichlidae; genus Oreochromis; species Oreochromis aureus. Next base: position 35,770 of record NW_024108923.1, read on the forward strand.
TTACAGATGTCTTTATGCACTTAGTGAAAATCGCTTTATTTCGGCGAGACAGTGCGTTTCTGGCTATTACATGCATTTGAATGGAGTTCTCGCCTGAAACACATTATGGGTTTTCATTTTGTGAATAACTTGAAAATCTTAGCTCAAACAGCTGCAAAACCTATTTCCCCAGCATGGAAATGCTGAATTCTATAAGGCCAAGCCTGAAATATGTGTGTCCGAGTCTTCTATCAAAGTTATTTCGGCGAGACAGTGCGTTTCTGGCCATTACATGCATTTGAATGGAGTTCTCGTCTGAAACACATTATGGGTTTTCATTTTCTGAATAATTTGAAAATCTTAGCTCAAACAGCTGCAAAACCTATTTCCCCAGCATGGAAATGCTGAATTCTATAAGGCCAAGCCTGAAATATGTGTGTCCGAGTCTTCTATCAAAAGTTACAGCTGTCTTCATGGACTTAGTGAAAATCGCTTTATTTCGGCGAGACAGTGCGTTTCTGGCTATTACATGCATTTGAATGGAGTTCTCGCTGAAACACATTATGGGATTTCATTTTCTGAATAATTTGAAAATCTTAGCTCAAACAGCGGCAAAACCTATTTCCCCAGCATGGAAATGCTGAATTCTATAAGGCCAAGCCTGAAATATGTGTGTCCGAGTCTTCTATCAAAAGTTACAGCTGTCTTTATGGACTTAGTGAAAATCGCTTCATTTCGGCGAGACAGTGCGTTTCTGGCTATTACATGCATTTGAATGGAGTTCTCGCCTGAAACACATTATGGGATTTCATTTTCTGAATAATTTGAAAATCTTAGCTCAAACAGCTGCAAAACCTATTTCCCCAGCATGGAAATGCTGAATTCTATAAGGCCAAGCCTGAAATATGTGTGTCCGAGTCTTCTATCAAAGTTATTTCGGCGAGACAGTGCGTTTCTGGCTATTACATGCATTTGAATGGAGTTCTCGCTGAAACACATTATGGGTTTTCATTTTCTGAATAATTTGAAAATCTTAGCTCAAACAGCTGCAAAACCTATTTCCCCAGCATGGAAATGCTGAATTCTATAAGGCCAAGCCTGAAATATGTGTGTCCGAGTCTCCTATCAAAAGTTACAGCTGTCTTTATGGACTTGGTGAAAATCGCCTTATGTCGGCGAGACAGTGCGTTTCTCGCCTGAAACACATTATGGGTTTTCATTTTGTGAATAACTTGAAAATCTTAGCTCAAACAGCTGCAAAACCTATTTCCCCAGCATGGAAATGCTGAATTCTATAAGGCCAAGCCTGAAATATGTGTGTCCGAGTCTCCTATCAAAAGTTACAGCTGTCTTTATGGACTTGGTGAAAATCGCCTTATTTCGGCGAGACAGTGCGTTTCTCGCCTGAAACACATTATGGGTTTTCATTTTGTGAATAACTTGAAAATCTTAGCTCAAACAGCTGCAAAACCTATTTCCCCAGCATGGAAATGCTGAATTCTATAAGGCCAAGCCTGAAATATGTGTGTCCGAGTCTCCTATCAAAAGTTACAGCTGTCTTTATGGACTTAGTGAAAATCGCCTTATTTCAGCGAGACAGTGCGTTTCTCGCCTGAAACACATTATGGGTTTTCATTTTGTGAATAACTTGAAAATCTTAGCTCAAACAGCTGCAAAACCTATTTCCCCAGCATGGAAATGCTGAATTCTATAAGGCCAAGCCTGAAATATGTGTGTCTGAGTCTTCTATCAAAAGTTACAGCTGTCTTCATGGACTTAGTGAAAATCGCTTTATTTCGGCGAGACAGTGCGTTTCTGGCTATTACATGCATTTGAAAGGAGTTCTCGCCTGAAACACATTATGGGTTTTCATTTTGTGAAAAACTTGAAAATCTTAGCTCAAACAGCTGCAAAACCTATTTCCCCAGCATGGAAATGCTGAATTCTATAAGGCCAAGCCTGAAATATGTGTGTCCGAGTCTTCTATCAAAAGTTACAGCTGTCTTCATGGACTTAGTGAAAATCGCTTTATTTCGGCGAGACAGTGCGTTTCTGGCTATTACATGCATTTGAATGGAGTTCTCGCCTGAAACACATTATGGGTTTTCATTTTGTGAATAACTTGAAAATCTTAGCTCAAACAGCTGCAAAAGCTATTTCCCCAGCATGGAAATGCTGAATTCTATAAGGCCAACCCTGAAATATGTGTGTCCGAGTCTCCTATCAAAAGTTACAGCTGTCTTTATGGACTTGGTGAAAATCGCCTTATTTCGGCGAGACAGTGCGTTTCTCGCCTGAAACACATTATGGGTTTTCATTTTGTGAATAACTTGAAAATCTTAGCTCAAACAGCTGCAAAACCTATTTCCCCAGCATGGAAATGCTGAATTCTATAAGGCCAAGCCTGAAATATGTGTGTCCGAGTCTCCTATCCAAAGTTACAGCTGTCTTTATGGACTTGGTGAAAATCGCCTTATTTCTGCGAGACAGTGCGTTTCTCGCCTGAAACACATTATGGGTTTTCATTTTGTGAATAACTTGAAAATCTTAGCTCAAACAGCTGCAAAACCTATTTCCCCAGCATGGAAATGCTGAATTCTATAAGGCCAAGCCTGAAATATGTGTGTCCGAGTCTTCTATCAAAAGTTACAGCTGTCTTCATGGACTTAGTGAAAATCGCTTTATTTCAGCGAGACAGTGCGTTTCTGGCTATTCCATGCATTTGAATGGAGTTCTCGCCTGAAACACATTATGGGTTTTCATTTTGTGAATAACTTGAAAATCTTAGCTCAAACAGCTGCAAAACCTATTTCCCCAGCATGGAAATGCTGAATTCTATAAGGCCAAGCCTGAAATATGTGTGTCCGAGTCTCCTATCCAAAGTTACAGCTGTCTTTATGGACTTGGTGAAAATCGCCTTATTTCGCAGAGCAGACAGTGCGTTTCTGAGTTCCTGAAACACATTATGGGTTTTCATTTTGTGAATAACTTGAAAATCTTAGCTCAAACAGCTGCAAAACCTATTTCCCCAGCATGGAAATGCTGAATTCTATAAGGCCAAGCCTGAAATATGTGTGTCCGAGTCTTCTATCAAAAGTTACAGCTGTCTTCATGGACTTAGTGAAAATCGCTTTATTTCGGCGAGACAGTGCGTTTCTGGCTATTACATGCATTTGAATGGAGTTCTCGCCTGAAACACATTATGGGTTTTCATTTTGTGAATAACTTGAAAATCTTAGCTCAAACAGCTGCAAAACCTATTTCCCCAGCATGGAAATGCTGAATTCTATAAGGCCAAGCCTGAAATATGTGTGTCCGAGTCTCCTATCAAAAGTTACAGCTGTCTTTATGGACTTGGTGAAAATCGCCTTATTTCGGCGAGACAGTGCGTTTCTCGCCTGAAACACATTATGGGTTTTCATTTTGTGAATAACTTGAAAATCTTAGCTCAAACAGCTGCAAAACCTATTTCCCCAGCATGGAAATGCTGAATTCTATAAGGCCAAGCCTGAAATATGTGTGTCCGAGTCTCCTATCCAAAGTTACAGCTGTCTTTATGGACTTGGTGAAAATCGCCTTATTTCTGCGAGACAGTGCGTTTCTCGCCTGAAACACATTATGGGTTTTCATTTTGTGAATAACTTGAAAATCTTAGCTCAAACAGCAGCAAAACCTATTTCCCCAGCATGGAAATGCTGAATTCTATAAGGCCAAGCCTGAAATATGTGTGTCCGAGTCTCCTATCAAAAGTTACAGCTGTCTTTATGGACTTGGTGAAAATCGCCTTATTTCGGCGAGACAGTGCGTTTCTCGCCTGAAACACATTATGGGTTTTCATTTTGTGAATAACTTGAAAATCTTAGCTCAAACAGCTGCAAAACCTATTTCCCCAGCATGGAAATGCTGAATTCTATAAGGCCAAGCCTGAAATATGTGTGTCCGAGTCTCCTATCAAAAGTTACAGCTGTCTTTATGGACTTGGTGAAAATCGCTTTATTTCGGCGAGACAGTGCGTTTCTCGCCTGAAACACATTATGGGTTTTCATTTTGTGAATAACTTGAAAATCTTAGCTCAAACAGCTGCAAAACCTATTTCCCCAGCATGGAAATGCTGAATTCTATAAGGCCAAGCCTGAAATATGTGTGTCCGAGTCTCCTATCAAAAGTTACAGCTGTCTTTATGGACTTGGTGAAAATCGCCTTATTTCGGCGAGACAGTGCGTTTCTCGCCTGAAACACATTATGGGTTTTCATTTTGTGAATAACTTGAAAATCTTAGCTCAAACAGCTGCAAAACCTTTTTCCCAGCATGGAAATGCTGAATTCTATAAGGCCAAGCCTGAAATATGTGTGTCCGAGTCTCCTATCAAAAGTTACAGCTGTCTTTATGGACTTGGTGAAAATCGCCTTATTTCATGAGACAGTGCGTTTCTGCCTGAAACACATTATGGGTTTTCATTTTGTGAATAACTTGAAAATCTTAGCTCAAACAGCTGCAAAACCTATTTCCCCAGCATGGAAATGCTGAATTCTATAAGGCCAAGCCTGAAATATGTGTGTCCGAGTCTCCTATCAAAAAGTTACAGCTGTCTTTATGGACTTGGTGAAAATCGCCTTATTTCGCGAGACAGTGCGTTCTATTACATGCCTGAAACACATTATGGGTTTTCATTTTGTGAATAACTTGAAAATCTTAGCTCAAACAGCTGCAAAACCTATTTCCCCAGCATGGAAATGCTGAATTCTATAAGGCCAAGCCTGAAATATGTGTGTCCGAGTCTCCTATCAAAAGTTACAGCTGTCTTTATGGACTTGGTGAAAATCGCCTTATTTCTGCGAGACAGTGCGTTTCTCGCCTGAAACACATTATGGGTTTTCATTTTGTGAATAACTTGAAAATCTTAGCTCAAACAGCAGCAAAACCTTTTTCCCCAGCATGGAAATGCTGAATTCTATAAGGCCAAGCCTGAAATATGTGTGTCCCGAGTCTCCTATCAAAAGTTACAGCTGTCTTTATGGACTTGGTGAAAATCGCCTTATTTCGGCGAGACAGTGCGTTTCTCGCCTGAAACACATTATGGGTTTTCATTTTGTGAATAACTTGAAAATCTTAGCTCAAACAGCTGCAAAACCTTTTTCCCCAGCATGGAAATGCTGAATTCTATAAGGCCAAGCCTGAAATATGTGTCCGGAGTCTCCTATCAAAAGTTACAGCTGTCTTTATGGACTTGGTGAAAATCGCCTTATTTCGCCGAGACAGTTATGCGTTTCTCGTGAATAACTTGAAAATCTTAGCTGAAACAGCTGCATATTTCCCAATGGCTGAATTCTATATAAGGCCAAGCCTGAAACACAAAAGTTACAGCTGTCTTTATGGTTTTCATTTTGTGAATAACTTGAAAATCTTAGCTCAAACAGCTGCAAAACCTATTTCCCCAGCATGGAAATGCTGAATTCTATAAGGCCAAGCCTGAAATATGTGTGTCCGAGTCTCCTATCAAAAGTTACAGCTGTCTTTATGGACTTGGTGAAAATCGCCTTATTTCGGCGAGACAGTGCGTTTCTCGCCTGAAACACATTATGGGTTTTCATTTTGTGAATAACTTGAAAATCTTAGCTCAAACAGCTGCAAAACCTTTTTCCCCAGCATGGAAATGCTGAATTCTATAAGGCCAAGCCTGAAATATGTGTGTCCGAGTCTCCTATCAAAAGTTACAGCTGTCTTTATGGACTTGGTGAAAATCGCCTTATTTCGGCGAGACAGTGCGTTTCTCGCCTGAAACACATTATGGGTTTTCATTTTGTGAATAACTTGAAAATCTTAGCTCAAACAGCTGCAAAACCTATTTCCCAGCATGGAAATGCTGAATTCTATAAGGCCAAGCCTGAAATATGTGTCCGAGTCTTCTATCAAAAGTTACAGCTGTCTTTATGGACTTGGTGAAAATCGCTTTATTTAAGCGAGAGACACTGCGTTCTGGCTATTACATGCATTTGAATGGAGTTCTCGCCTGAAACACATTATGAGTTTTCATTTTGTGAATAACTTGAAAATCTTAGCTCAAACAGCTGCAAAACCTATTAATTCAGCATAGAAATGCTGAATTCTATAAGGCCAAGCCTGAAATATGTGTGTCCGAGTCTTCTATCAAAAGTTACCACTGTCTTTATGAACTTAGTGAAAATCGCTTTATTTCGGCGAGACAGTGCGTTTCTCGCTATTACATGCATTTGAATGGAGTTCTCGACTGAAACAAAGTATGGGTTTTCATTTTTTGAATAATCTTAGCTCAAACAGCTGCAAAACCTATTTCCCCAGCATGGAAATGCTGAATTCTATAAGGCCAAGCCTGAAATATGTGTGTCCGAGTCTCCTATCAAAAGTTACAGCTGTCTTTATGGACTTGGTGAAAATCGCCTTATTTCGGCAAGACACTGCGTTTCTCGCCTGAAACACATTATGGGTTTTCATTTTGTGAATAACTTGAAAATGTTAGCTCAAACAGCTGCAAAACCTATTAATTCAGCATGGAAATGTTGAATTCTATAAGGCCAAGCCTGAAATATGTGTCCGAGTCTCCTATCAAAAGTTACAGCTGTCTTTATGGACTTGGTGAAAATCGCTTTATTTCGGGAGACAGTGCGTTTCTCGCCTGAAACACATTATGGGTTTTCATTTTGTGAATAACTTGAAAATCTTAGCTCAAACAGCTGCAAAACCTATTTCCCCAGCATGGAAATGCTGAATTCTATAAGGCCAAGCCTGAAATATGTGTGTCCGAGTCTCCTATCAAAAGTTACAGCTGTCTTTATGGACTTGGTGAAAATCGCCTTATTTCGGGAGACAGTGCGTTTCTCGCCTGAAACACATTATGGGTTTTCATTTTGTGAATAACTTGAAAATCTTAGCTCAAACAGCTGCAAAACCTATTTCCCCAGCATGGAAATGCTGAATTCTATAAGGCCAAGCCTGAAATATGTGTGTCCGAGTCTCCTATCAAAAGTTACAGCTGTCTTTATGGACTTGGTGAAAATCGCCTTATTTCGGCGAGACAGTGCGTTTCTCGCCTGAAACACATTATGGGTTTTCATTTTGTGAATAACTTGAAAATCTTAGCTCAAACAGCTGCAAAACCTATTTCCCCAGCACTGGAATGCTGATTTCTATAAGGCAAAGCCATAATTGCGTCTGTCTGAGTCTTCTATCAAAAGTTACAGCTGTCTTTACGAAGTTGTAGCAAAACGCTTTATTTCACCAAGTTAATGCGTTTCTCGCTATTACATGCATTCGAATGGAGTTCTCGCCCAAAACAAAGTATAGTTTTTTTATTTTCTGAATAACTGGAAAATCTTTGCTCAAACAGCTGCAAAACCTATTTCCCCAGCACGGGGATGCTGAATTCTACAAGGCCAAGTCATAATTACGTGTGTCTGAGTCTTCTATCAAAAGTTAGAGCTATCTTTATCCAGTTGTACAAAAACGCTTTATTTCACCAAGACAGTTCGTTTCTCACTATTACATGCATTTGTTGCTTGTTTCGGCCAACTTCATTTCACCAGGATCTGTGCTGTTGGATGAAGCAATCCACATTACATCCGGGCCAGTACTTCCTGTGAGGACATGTTCACCACACCAGGGCTTCTGATTCTGGCTGAATCCATCTTCACCATGCCAGGGACTGTGTTGCTGTTTGAGTTCAACTACATTTCACCAGGGCCTGTGTTCCAGGCAGATGCCGTCTACATTACACCAGGGCCTTTGCTTCCGCGTGAGGCCATCTTCACCACACCAGGGCTTCTGCTTCTGGCTGAGGCCATCTTCACCACACCAGGAGCTGTGCTGCTGCCTGATGCCATCCACATTTACCCATGGTGTGTGATTCTGGCTTAGGCCAACTATATGTCACCAGGGTCTGTGATGCTGACTGAGGCCAACTAGATTTCACCAGGGAATGTGCTGCTGGCTGAAGCCATCCACATTACATGAGCGCCTTTGCTTCTGACATAGGAAATCTTTACCACACCAGCCAGTGTTGCTGGCTGAGGCCAACTACATTTCACCAGGGCCTGTGCTGCTGGCTGATGCCATCCATATTACACCAGCGCCTGTGCTGTCATCATAGGAAATCTTCACCACACCAAGGCCGGTGGTGCTGGCTGATACCGTCCACATTACACCAGGGCTTTTGCGTCTGGCTGAGGCTATCTTCACCACACCACAGACTGTGGTGCTTGCTGATGCCATCCAAATTACACCAGGTCCAGTACTTCCTGTGACGCCATCTGCACGATACCACGGTCAGTTCTTCTGGCTGAGGCCAACCACATTACACCTGGACCTGTGATGCCTGCTGATACCATCCACATTTCACAAGGGCCTGTGTTGCTGTCTGATGCCAACCACAATACACCAGGGCCTTTGCTGCCTTTGACGCCATATTCGCCACTCCAGGGTCTGTGCTTCTAGCTGAGACCAACTACATTACACCAGGGCTTGTGGTTCTAGATGAGTCCATATTCACGAAGCGAGGGCCTGTGCTGCTGAGTCAGGCCATCCACATTTACCCATGGCATGTGATTCTGGCTTAGGCCAACTACATGTCACCAGGGCCTGTGCTGCTGACTGAGGCCAACTACATTTCACCAGGGCCTGTGCTGCTGGCTGAAGCCATCCATATTACACCAGCGCCTGTGCTTTCGGCTTAGGAAATCTTCACCACACCAAGGCCTGTGGTGCTGGCTGATTCCATCCACATTACAACAGGGCCAGTGCTTCCTGTAAAACCACCTACACCACACCAGGGCCTTTGCTGCTGTCTGATACCATCCACATTACAGCAGCGCCAGTACATCCTGTGAGGCCATCTTGACCACATCACGGACTCTACTTCTTGCTGAGGCCATTTTCACCACACCAGGGCTTTTTCTTCTGGCTGAGGCCATCTTCATCACACCAGGGCCTGTGCTTCTGGCTAAAGCCATCCACATTACACCTGCGCCTGTGCTTCTGGGTGAGGCTATCTTCACCACACCACTGCCTGTGCTGCTGACTGAGGCCAACTAGATTTCACTGGGGCCTGTGCTGCTGGCTGAAGCTATCCACATTACACCAGCGCCTTTGTGTTTGGCGTAGGAAATCTTCACCACACCAAGGCCTGTGGTGCTGGCTGAAGCCATCCACATTAAACCAAGTCCAGTACTTCTGGCTTTGGCCGTCCACATTACAACAGGGCCAGTGCTACCTGTGAAGCCACCTACACCACACCAGGCCCTTTGCTGCTGGCTGATACCATTCACATTACGGTAGGGTCAGTGCTTCCTGATGGGCCATCTTCACCACATCATGGCCTGTGCTGCTACCTGATACAATCCACATTACACCAGCGTCAGTGCTTACTGTGAGGCCATCTTGACAACATCAGGGCCTCTGCATCTTGCTGAGGCTATCTTCACCACACCAGGGCCTGTTCTGCTGCCTGATGCCATCCATATTTACCCATGGCATGTGATTCTGGCTTAGGCCAACTACATGTCACCAGGGCCTGTGCTGCTGACTGAGGCCAACTACATTTCATAAGGGCATTTTCTGCTTGCTGAGGCGCACCACATCACACCAGGGCCTGTGCTTCCGGGAGAGGCCATCTTCACCACGCCAAGGACTATGCTGCTGGCTGATGCCATCCACATTTCACCAGGGCATGAGTTGCTGGCTGATACCATCCACATTACACCAGGGTCTCTGTTGCTGGGTGAGGCCATCAACATTACACCCGTGCGACTAATTCCTCTTAGGTCATCTTCACCACACCAGGGACTATGCTGTTGGTTGACGCCATCCACATTTAACCATGGCATGTGTTGCTTGCTTAGGCCAACTAGATTACACCAGGGCCTGTGTTGCTGGCTGAGGCCAACCACATTACACCAAGGCCAGTGTTTCCTGTAAGGCAATCTTCAACGCACCATGGCCTGTGCTGCTGGATTAGGCAATCCACATTTCATCATTGCATGTGTTGCTGGCTGATACCATCCACATTACACCAGGGCCTGTGCTGCTGGCTAATGCCATCTTCACCACAGCAGGTCCTGTGCTGCTGGCTGAGGCCTTCCACATTGCACCAAGGCCAGTGCTTACTGTGAGGCCGTCTTGACCACACCAGGTCTTGTTGTGCTGGCTGATGCCATCCACATTTCACCAGGACCTCTCATTCAGGCTGAGACCATCCCAAATTAAGCAGCCTCCAGCAGCACTCTTCTTCAAGCAGTCTCCTGCAGCTTCCAGCGACTGTGTAACAACAGAAGGTCTCAGCGTCCAGCCGATAAAGTCCAGCAGCTCTCATCCTCCAGCAGATTACAACCTTCAGCAGCTCTCAACGTCCAGGAGCCTCGAGCAGCACTATGCTTCAAGCAGCCTCCAGCAGCTCTCATCCTCCAGCAGATTACAACCTCCAGCAGCTCTCAACATCCAGCAGCCTCGAGGAGCACACTGCTTCAAGGAGCCTGCAGCAGCACTCAACATCCAGCAGCTCTCATCCTCCAGCAGATTACAATGTCCAGCAGCTCTCAACTTCCAGCAGAATCCAGCAGCACTCTGTTTCAAGCAGCCTCCAGCAGCTCTCATCCTCCAGCAGATTACAACCTCCAGCAGCTCTCAACCTCCAGCAGCCTAGAGCAGCACTCTCCTTCAAGCAGCCTCCAGTAGCTCTCAATGTCCAGCCGATAACCTCCAGCAGCACTCAACCTCCAGCAGCTCTCACCCTCCAGGAGATTACAACATGCAGCAGCTGTCTTCCTCCAGCAGCCTCAAGCAGCACTCTGCTTCAGGCAGCCTCAAGTAGCTCTCAGCGTCCAGCCGATAACGTCCAGCAGCACTCAACCTCCAGCAGCTCTCACCCTCCAGGAGATTACAACATGCAGCAGCTGTCTTCCTCCAGCAGCCTCAAGCAGCACTCTGCTTCAGGCAGCCTCCAGCAGCACTCAACCTCCAGCAGCTCTCATCCTCCAGCAGATTACAACCTCCAGCAGCTCTCAACCTCCAGCAGCCTCGAGCAGCACTCTGCTTCAAGCAGCCTAGAGCAGCACTCTTCTCCAAGCAGTCTCCTGCAGCTTCCAGCGACTGTGAAACAACAGAAGGTCTCAGGGTCCAGCCGATAAACTCCAGCAGCTCTCAACCTCCAGCAGCCTCGAGGAGCACTCAACTTCAAGCAGCCTCCAGTAGCTCTCAGCGTCCAGCCGATAACCTCCAGCAGCATTCAAACTCCAGCAGCTCTCATCCTCCAGCAGATTACAACCTCCAGCAGCTCTCAACCTCCAGCAGCCTCGAGCAGCACTCTGCTTCAAGCAGCCTAGAGCAGCACTCTTCTCCAAGCAGTCTCCTGCAGCTTCCAGCGACTGTGAAACAACAGAAGGTCTCAGGGTCCAGCCGATAAACTCCAGCAGCTCTCAACCTCCAGCAGCCTCGAGGAGCACTCAACTTCAAGCAGCCTCCAGTAGCTCTCAGCGTCCAGCCGATAACCTCCAGCAGCAATCAACCTCCAGCAGCTATCACCCTCCAGAAGATTACAACCTCCAGCAGCTCTCAACCTCCAGCAGCCTCGAGCAGCACTCTGCTTCAAGCAGCCTCCAGCAGCACTCTTCTTCAAGCAGTCTCCTGCAGGTTCCAGCGACTGTGAAACAACAGAAGGTCTCAGCGTCCAGCCGATAAACTCCAGCAGCTCTCATCCTCCAGCAGATTACAACCTCCAGCAGCTCTCAACGTCCAGGAGCCTCGAGCAGCACTCTGCTTCAAGGAGCCTGCAGCAGCACTCAACATCCAGCAGCTCTCATCCTCCAGCAGATTACAATGTCCAACAGCTCTCAACCTCCAGCAGAATCCAGCAGCACTCTGTTTCAAGCAGCCTCCAGCAGCTCTCACCCTCCAGCAGATTATAACATGCAGCAGCTGTATTCCTCCAGCAGCCTCAAGCAGCACTCTGCTTCAGGCAGCCTCGAGTAGCTCTCAGCGTAAAGCCGATAACCTCCAGCAGCACTCAACCTCCAGCAGCCTCCACCAGCACTCTGCTTCAAGAAGACTACAGCAGCTCTAAAACTTCAGCAGCCTCGAGCAGCACTATTCTTCAAGCAGTCTCCTGCAGCTTCCAGCGACTGTAAAACAACAGAAGGTCTCAGCGTCCAGCCGATAAAATACAGCAGCTATCATCCTCCAGCAGATTACAACCTCCAGAAGCTCTCAACGTCCAGGAGCCTCGAGCAGCACTCTGCTTCAAGGAGCCTGCAGCAGCACTCAACATCCAGCAGCTCTCAACTTCCAGCAGAATCCAGCAGCACTCTGTTTCAAGCAGCCTCCAGCAACTCTCCTCCTCCAGCAGATTACAACTTCCAGCAGCTCTCAACCTCCAGCAGCCTCTCTGCTTCAAGCAGCCTCCAGCAGCTATCAGCCTCAAGCAGCTCTCAGCCTCCAGCAAGTCTTAGCGTGCAGCAGAAAACCTCCAGCAGCTCTCAAACTCCTGTAGCCTCCAGTAGCACTCTGCTTCAAGCAGAGTCCTGCAAACTATTGCGGCTGTCAAACAACAGCAGGTCTCAGCGTCCAGCCGATAACCTCCAGCAGCTCTCAACCTCCTGCAGCCTCCTGCGGCACTCTGCTTCAAGCAGTCTCCTGCAGCTCCCAGTCGCTGTCAAATAACAACAGGTCTCAGTGTCCAGCAGATAACCTCCAGCAGCACTCAACCGCCAGCAGCCTCCACCACCACTCTGCTTCAAGGAGCCTGCAGCAGCACTCAACTCCCAGAAGCCCTCAACCTCCAGCAGCTGTCGTCATCCAGCAGATTACAACCTCCAGCAGCCTCGAGGAGCACTCTGCTTCAGGCAGACTCGGGTAGCTCTCAGCGTCCAGCCGATAACCTCCAGCAGCATTCAAACTCCAGCAGCTCTCATCCTCCAGCAGATTACAACCTCCAGCAGATCTCATCCTCCAGCAGCCTCGAGCAGCACTCTGCTTCAAGCAGTCTTCAGTAGCACTTTGCTTCAAGCAACCTCCAGCAGCTCTCATCCTCCAGCAGATTACAACCTCCAGCAGCCTCGGACGGTACTCTGCTTCAAGCAGCCGCCACTAGCTCTCAACCTCCAGCAGCTCACATCCTCCAGCAGCCTCGAGCAGCACTCTGCTTCAAGCAGCCTTCAGCAGCACTCTGCTTAAAGCAACCTCCAGCAGCTCGCATCCTCCAGCAGATCACAACCTCCAGCAGCCTGGAGCAGCACTCTGCTTCAAGCAGCCTCCAGTAGCTCTCAACATCCAGCCGATAACCTCCAGCAGCACTCAACCTCCAGCAGCTCTCACCCGCCAGCAGATTACAACATGCAGCAGCTGTCTTCCTCCAGCAGCCTCAAGTAGCACTCTGATTCAGGCAGCCTGGAGTAGCTCTCAGCGTCCAGCCGATAACCTCCAGCAGCACTCAACCGCCAGCAGCCTCCACCAGCACTCTGCTTCAAGAAGACTACACTGCTCTAAACCTCCAGCAGCCTCGTGCAGCACTCTGCTTCAGGCAGCCTCGAGTAGCTCTCAACGTCCAACCGATAAACTCCAGCAGCACTCAACCCCCAGAAGCTGCTGGAGCAGAGCAGCAGATTACAACCTCCAGCAGCTCTGATAATTCAGCAGCCTCCACCAGCACTCTGCTTCAAGACGCCTCCAGCAGTTCGCATCCTCCAGAAGATTACAACCTCCAGCAGCTCTCAACCTCCTGCAGCCTCCAGCAGCACTCTGCTTCAAGCAGACTCCTGCAAATTACAGCGGCGGTCAAACAACAGCAGGTCTCAGTGTCCAGCCGATAACCTCAAGCAGCACTCAACCTCCAGCAGCTCTCAACCTCAAGCAGCCTCGAGCAGCATTCTGCTTCAAGCAGCCTTCAGCAGCACTCTGCTTCAAGCAACCTCCAGTAGCTCTCATCCTCCAGCAGATTACAATCTCCAGCAGCTCTCAACCTCCAGGAGCCTCAAGCAGCGTTCTGCTTCAAGCAGCCTCCAGCAGCACTCTGCTTCAAGCAGCCTCCAACAGCTCTCATCCTGCAGCAGATTACAACCTCCAGCAGCTCTCAAGCTCCAGCAGCCTCGAGGAGCACTCAACTTCAATCAGCCTCCAGTAGCTCTCAGCGTCCAGCCGATAACCTCCAGCAGCAATCAAACTCCAGCAGGTATCACCATCCAGCAGATTACAACCTCCAGCAGCTCTCAACCTCCAGCGTCCTCGAGCAGCACTCTGCTTCAGGC
>NW_024108924.1:0-87500 GCF_013358895.1 Oreochromis aureus
AGCCACCAGTTGCTCTCAGCGTCCAGCCTGTTAACCTACAGCAGCTCTCATCCTCCAGCGGCCTCGAGCAGCACTCTGCTTCAAGGAGCGTGCAGCAGCACTCAACCTCCAGCAGCTCTCATCATCCAGCAGATTACAACCTCCAGCAGCTCTCAACCTCCAGCAGCCTCGAGGAGCACTCAACTTCAAGCAGCCTCCAGTAGCTCTCAGCTTCCAGCCGATAACCTCCAGCAGCAATCAACCTCCAGCAGAATCCAGCAGCACTCTGTTTCAAGCAGCCTCCAGCAACTCTCATCCTCCAGCAGATTACAACTTCCAGCAGCTCTCAACCTCCAGCAGCCTCCACCACCTCTCTGCTTCAAGCAGCCTCCAGCAGCTCTCATCCTGCAGAAGATTACAACCTCCAACATCTCTCAACCTCCTGCAGCCTCCAGCAACTCTCATCCTCCAGCAGATTACAACCAGCAGCTGCTCTCAACGTCCAGCAGAATCCAGCAGCACTCTGTTTCAAGCAGCCTCCAGCAGCTCTCATCCTCCAGCAGATTACAACTTCCAGCAGCTCTCAACCTACAGCAGCCTCCACCACCTCTCTGCTTCAAGCAGCCTCCAGCAGCTCTCAGCCTCCAGCAAGTCTTAGCGTGCAGCAGAAAACCTCCAGCAGCTCTCAAACTCCTGCAGCCTCCAGTAGCACTCTGCTTCAAGCAGCCTCCTGCAAATTATTGCGGCTGTCAAACAACAGCAGGTCTCAGCGTCCAGCCGATGACCTCCAGCCGCTCTCAACCTCCTGCAGCCTCCTGCAGCACTCTGCTTCAAGCAGTCTCCTGCAGCTTCCAGTGGCTGTCAAAAAACAACAGGTCTCAGCGTCCAGGAGATAACCTCCAGCAGCACTCAACCTAAAGCAGCCTCCACCACCACTCTGATTCAAGGAGCCTGCAGCAGCACTCATCCCCCAGAAGCCCTCAACTTCCAGCAGCTCTCATCATCCAGCAGATTACAACCTCCAGCAGCTCTCATCCTCCAGCAGCCTCGAGCAGCACTCTTCTTCAAGCAGCCTTCAGCAGCACTCTGCTTCAAGCAACCTCCAGCAGCTCACCTCCTCCAACAGATTACAACCTCCAGCAGCCTCGAACGGTACTCTACTTCAAGCAGCCGCCACTAGCTCTCAACCTCCAGCAGCTCTCATCCTCCAGCAGCCTCGAGCAGCACTCTGCTTCAAGCAGCCTTCAGCAGCACTCTGCTTCAAGCAACCTCCAGCAGCTCGCATCCTGCAGAAGATTACAACCTCCAACATCTCTCAACCTCCTGCAGCCTCCAGCAACTCTCATCCTCCAGCAGATTACAACCAGCAGCTGCTCTCAACGTCCAGCAGAATCCAGCAGCACTCTGTTTCAAGCAGCCTCCAGCAGCTCTCATCCTCCAGCAGATTACAACTTCCAGCAGCTCTCAACCTACAGCAGTCTCCACCACCTCTCTGCTTCAAGCAGCCTCCAGCAGCTCTCAGCCTCCAGCAAGTCTTAGCGTGCAGCAGAAAACCTCCAGCAGCTCTCAAGCTCCTGCAGCCTCCAGTAGCACTCTGGTTCAAGCAGCCTCCTGCAAATTATTGCGGCTGTCAAACAACAGCAGGTCTCAGCGTCCAGCCGATAACCTCCAGCAGCTCTCAACCTCCTGCAGCCTCCTGCAGCACTCTGCTTCAAGCAGTCTCCTGCAGCTTCCAGTGGCTGTCAAAAACAACAGGTCTCAGCGTCCAGCAGATAACCTCCAGCAGCACTCAACCTAAAGCAGCCTCCACCACCACTCTGATTCAAGGAGCCTGCAGCAGCACTCATCCCCAGAAGCCCTCAACTTCCAGCAGCTCTCATCATCCAGCAGATTACAACCTCCAGCAGCTCTCATCCTCCAGCAGCCTCGAGCAGCACTCTTCTTCAAGCAGCCTTCAGCAGCACTCTGCTTCAAGCAACCTCCAGCAGCTCACCTCCTCCAACAGATTACAACCTCCAGCAGCCTCAAACGGTACTCTACTTCAAGCAGCCGCCACTAGCTCTCAACCTCCAGCAGCTCTCATCCTCCAGCAGCCTCGAGCAGCACTCTGCTTCAAGCAGCCTTCAGCAGCACTCTGCTTCAAGCAACCTCCAGCAGCTCGCATCCTCCAGCAGATTACAACCTCCAGCACACTAGAGCAGCATTCTGCTTCAAGCAACCTCCAGTAGCTCTCAACGTCCAGCCGATAACCTCCAGCAGCACTCAACCTCCAGCAGCTCTCACCCTCCAGCAGATTACAACATGCAGCAGCTGTCTTCCTCCAGCAGCCTCCACCAGCACTCTGCTTCAGGCAGCCTCGAGTAGCTCTCAACGTCCAACCGATAACCTCCAGCAGCACTGAACCCCCAGCAGCTGTCATCCTCCAGCAGATTACAACCTCCAGCAGCTCTCATAATTCAGCAGCCTCGACCAGCACTCGGCTTCAAGCAGCCTTCAGCAGCACTCTTCTTCAAGCAACCTCCAGCAGCCTCGAACGGTACTCTGCTTCAAACAGCCTCCAGCAGCCCTCCACCTCCGGAAGATTACAACCTCCAGCAGCTCTCAACCTCCTGCAGCCTCCAGCAGCACTCTACTTCAAGCAGACTCCTGCAAATTACAGCGGCTGTCAAACAAGAGCAGGTCTCAGCGTCCAGCCGACAACCTCCAGAAGCACTCAACCTCCAGCAGCTCTCATCATCCAGCAGATTACAACCTCCAGCAGCTCTCATAATTCAGCAGCCTCGACCAGCACTCGGCTTCAAGCAGCCTTCAGCAGCACTCTTCTTCAAGCAACCTCCAGCAGCTCTCCTCCTCCAGCAGATTACAACCTCCAGCAGTCTTGAACGGTACTCTGCTTCAAGCAGCCGCCACTAGCTCTCAACCTCCAGCAGCTCTCAACCTCCAGCAGCCTCGAGCAGCACTCTGCTTCAAGCAGCCGCCACTGGCTCTCAACCTCCACCAGCTCTCATCCTCCAGCAACCTCGAGCAGCACTCTGCTTCAGGCAGCCTCCAGTTGCTCTCAGCATCCAGCCTGTTAACCTACAGCAGCTCTCATCCTCCAGCAGCCTCGAGCAGCACTCTGCTTCAAGGAGCGTGCAGCAGCACTCAACCTCCAGCAGCTCTCATCATCCAGCAGATTACAAACTCCAGCAGCTCTAAACCTCCAGATGCCTCGAACAGCACTGTGCTACAAGCAGACTCCAGCAGCTCTCATCCTCCAGCAGATTACAACCTCCAGCAGCTCTCAACCTCCAGCAGCCTTTAGCAGCACTCTACTTCAAGTAACCTCCAGTAGCTCTCAGTGTACAGCTGATACCCTTCAGCAGCACTCAATCTCCAGCAGCTTTCATCCTCCAACAGATTACAAAACCTCTAGGTCTCATCCTCCAGCAGTCTTGAGCATCACTCTGCTTCAAGGAGCCGTCAGTAGCACTCAACCTCCAGCAGCCTCAAGAAGCACTCTGCTTCAAGCAGTCTTCAGCAGCACTCTGCTTCAAGCAACCTCCAGCAGCTCTCAACCTCCAGCAGCTCTCATCCTCCAGAAGCCTCGAGCAGCACTCTGCTTCAAGCAGCCTTCAGCAGCACTCTGCTTCAAGCAACCTCCAGCAGCTCTCAACCTCCAGCAGCTCTCAACCTCCAGCAGCCTAGAGCACCACTCTGCTTCAAGCAGCCTCCAGTAGCTCTTAGCGTCCAGCCGATAACCTCCAGCAGCTCTCACCCTCCAGCAGATTAAAACATGCAGCAGCTGTTTTCCTTCAGCAGCCTCAAGCAGCACTCTGCTTCAGGCAGCCTCGAGTAGCTCTCAGCGTCCAGCCGATAACCTCCAGCAGCACTCAACCTCCAGCAGCCTCCACCAGCACTCTGCTTCAAGAAGACTACAGAAGGACTCAACCTCCAGCATCCTCCACCATCACTCTTCTTCAGGAAGACTACAGCAGCTCTAAACCTCCAGCAGCCTCGAGAAGCTCTCAACGTTCAACCGATAACCTCCAGCAGCACTCAACCCCCAGCAGCTGTCATCCTCCAGCAGATTACGACCTCCAGCAGCTCTCACAATTCAGCAGCCTCTACCAGCATCTGCTTCAAGCGGCCTCCAGCAGCTCTAAACCTCCGGCAGCCTCCAGCAGCACTCTGCTTCAAGCAACCTCCAGCAGCTCGCATCCTCCAGCAGATTACAACCTCCAGCAGCCTAGAGCAGCACTCTGCTTAAAGCAGCCTCCAGTAGCTCTCAGCGTCCAGCCGATAACCTCCAGCAGCACTCAACCTCCAGCAGCCTCCACCAGCACTCTGCTTCAAGAAGACTACAGCAGCTCTAAACCTCCAGCAGCCTCGAGCAGCACTCTGCTCCAGGCAGCCTCGAGTAGCTCTCAACGTCCAACCGATAACCTCCAGCAGCACTCAACCCCCAGCAGCTGTCATCCTCCAGCAGATTACAACCTCCAGCAGCTCTCATAATTCAGCAGCCTCCACCAGCACTCTGCTTCAAGCGGCCTCCAGCAGCACTCATCCTCCAGAAGATTACAACCTCCAGCAGCTCTCAACCTCCTGCAGCCTCCAACAGCACTCTGCTTCAAGCAGACTCCTGCAAATTACAGCGGCTGTCAAACAACAGCAGGTCTCAGCGTCCAGCCGACAACCTCCAGCAGCACTCAACCTCCAGCAGCTCTCAACCTCAAGCAGCCCCGAGCAGCATTCTGCTTCAAGCACCGTTCAGTAGCACTGTGCTTCAAGCAAGCTCCAGCAGCTCTCATCCTCCAGCAGATTACAATCTCCAGCAGCTCTCAACCTCCAGGAGCCTCGAGCAGCATTCTCCTTCAAGCAGCCTCCAGCAGCACTCTGCTTCAAGCAGCCTCCAACAGCTCTCATCCTGCAGCAGATTACAACCTCCAGCAGCTCTCATCCTCCAGCAGCCTCGAGGAGCACTCAACTTCAAGCAGCCTCCAGTAGCTCTCAGCGTCCAGCCGATAACCTCCAGCAGCTATCACCCTCCAGCAGATTACAACCTCCAGCAGCTCTCAACCTCCAGCGTCCTCGAGCAGCACTCTGCTTCAGGCAGCCTCCAGTTGCTCACAGCGTCCAGCCTGTTAACCTACAGCAGCTCTCATCCTCCAGCAGCCTCGAGCAGCACTCTGCTTCAAGGAGCCTTCAGCAGCACTCAACCTCCAGCAGCCTCAAGCAGCACTCTGTTTCAAGCAGTCTTCAGCAGCACTCTGGTT
Source organism: Oreochromis aureus (assembly GCF_013358895.1). NCBI lineage: Eukaryota > Metazoa > Chordata > Actinopteri > Cichliformes > Cichlidae > Oreochromis > Oreochromis aureus. The sequence continues at coordinate 5,235 of NW_024108924.1, forward strand.
CAAGCAACCTCCAGCAGCTCTCAACCTCCAGCAGCCTAGAGCAGCACTCTGCTTCAAGCAGCCTCCAGGAGCTCTTAGCGTCCAGCCGATAACCTCCAGCAGCACTAAACTTCCAGCAGCATCCAGCAGCACTCTACTTCAAGAAGACTACAGCAGCTCTAAACCTCCAGCAGCCTCGAGCAGCACTCTGCTTCACACAGCCTCGAGTAGCTCTCAACGTCCAACCGATAACCTCCAGCAGCACTCAACCTCCAGCAGCTGTCATCCTCCAGCAGATTACATCCTCGAGCAGCTCTCATAATTCAGCAGCCTCCACCAGCACTCTGCTTCAAGGAGCCTTCAGCAGCACTCAACCTCCAGCAGCCTCAAGCAGCACTCTGCTTCAAGCAGTCTTCAGCAGCACTCTTCTTCAAGCAACCTCCAGCAGCTCTCAACCTCCAGCAGCTCTCATCCTCCAGCAGCCTCGAGCAGCACTCTGCTTCAGGCAGCCTTCAGCAGCACTCTGCTTCAAGAAACCACCAGCAGCTCGCATCCTCCAGCAGATTACAACCTCCAGCAGCCTAGAGCAGCACTCTGCTTCAAGCAGCCTCCAGTAGCTCTTAGCGTCCAGCCGATAACCTCCAGCAGCACTCAACCTCCAGCAGCATCGAGCAGCACTCTGCTTCGAGAAGACTACAGCAGCTCTAAACCTCCAGCAGCCTCGAGCAGCACTCTGCTTCACGCAGCCTCGAGTAGCTCTCAACGTCCAACCGATAACCTCCAGCAGCACTCAACCCCCAGCAGCTGTCATCCTCCAGCAGATTACAACCTCGAGCAGCTCTCATAATTCAGCAGCCTCCACCAGCACTCTGCTTCAAGCGGCCTCCAGCAGCTCTCATCGTCCAGCAGATTACAACCTCCAGCAGCTCTCAACCTCCTGCAGCCTCCAGCAGCACTCTACTTCAAGTAACCTCCAGTAGCTCTCAGTGTACAGCCGATACCCTTCAGCAGCACTCAATCTCCAGCTTCTCTCAAGCTCCTGTAGCCTCCAGCAGCACTCTGCTTCAAGCAGACTCCTGCAAATTACAGCGGCTTTCAAACAACAGCAGGTCTCAGCGTCCAGCTGACAACCGCCAGCAGCACTCAACCTCCAGCAGCTCTCAACCTCAAGCAGCTTCGAGCAGCATTCTGCTTCAAGCAGCCTTCAGCAGCACTCTGCTTCAAGCAACCTCCAGCAGCTCTCATCCTCCAGCAGATTACAACCTCCAGGAGCCTCGAGAAGCATTCTGCTTCAAGCAGCCTCCAGCAGCACTCTGCTTCAAGCAGCCTCCAACAGCTCTCATCCTGCAGCAGATTACAACCTCCAGCAGCTCTCATCCTCCAGCAGCCGCCAGCAGCACTCTGCTTCAAGCACCCTTCAGCAGCACTCTGCTTCAAGCAACCTCCAGCAGCTCGCATCCTCCAGCAGATTACAACCTCCAGCAGCCTAGAGCAGCACACTGCTTCAAGCAGCCTCCAGTAGCTCTCAGCGTCCAGCCGATAACCTCCAGCAGCACTCAACCTCCAGCAGCCTCCACCAGCACTCTGCTTCAAGAAGACTTCAGCAGCTCTAAACCTCCAGCAGCCTCGAGCAGCACTCTGCTCCAGGCAGCCTCGAGTAGCTCTCAACGTCCAACCGATAACCTCCAGCAGCACTCAACCCCAGCAGCTGTCATCCTCCAGCAGATTACAACCTCCAGCAGCTCTCATAATTCAGCAGCCTCCACCAGCACTCTGCTTCAAGCGGCCTCCAGCAGCTCTCATCCTCCAGAAGATTACTACCTCCAGCAGCTCTCAACCTCCTGCAGCCTCCAGCAGCACTCTGCTTCAAGCAACCTCCAGCAGCTGTCATCCTCCAGCATATTACAATCTCCAGCAGCTCTCAACCTCCAGGAGCCTAGAGCAGCATTCTGCTTCAAGCAGCCTCCAGCAGCACTCTGCTTCAAGCAGCCTCCAACATCCCTCATCCTGCAGCAGATTACAACCTCCAGCAGCTCTCAACCTCCAGCAGCCTCGAGGAGCACTCAACTTCAAGCAGCCTCCAGTAGCTCTCAGCGTCCAGCCGATAACCTCCAGCAACAATCAACCTCCAGCAGCTATCACCCTCAAGGAGATTACAACCTCCAGCAGCTCTCAACCTCCAGCGTCCTCGAGCCGCACTCTGCTTCAGGCAGCCTCCAGTTGCTCTCAGCGTCCAGCCTGTTAACCTCCAGCAGCTCTCATTCTCCAGCAGCCTCGAGCAGCACTCTGCTTCAAGCAGCCTTCAGCAGCACTCTGCTTCAAGCAACCCCAGCAGCTCGCATCCTCCAGCAGATTACAGCCTCCAGCAGCCTAGAGCAGCACTCTGCTTCAAGCAGCCTCCAGTAGCTCTCAGCGTCCAGCCGATAACCTCCAGCAACAATCAACCTCCAGCAGCTATCACCTCCAGGAGATTACAACCTCCAGCAGCTCTCAACCTCCAGCGTCCTCGAGCCGCACTCTGCTTCAGGCAGCCTCCAGTTGCTCTCAGCTTAAAGCCGATAACCTCCAGCAGCAATCAACCTCCAGCAGATTACAACCTCCAGCAGCTCTCAACCTCCAGCAGCCTCGAGGAGCACTCAACTTCCAGCAGCATCCAGCAGCACTCTACTTCAAAGAAGACTACAGCAGCTCTAAACCTCCAGCAGCCTCGAGCAGCACTCTGCTTCACACAGCCTCGAGTAGCTCTCAACGTCCAACCGATAACCTCCAGCAGCACTCAACCTCCAGCAGCTGTCATCCTCCAGCAGATTACATCCTCGAGCAGCTCTCATAATTCAGCAGCCTCCACCAGCACTCTGCTTCAAGGAGCCTTCAGCAGCACTCAACCTCCAGCAGCCTCAAGCAGCACTCTGCTTCAAGCAGTCTTCAGCAGCACTCTTCTTCAAGCAACCTCCAGCAGCTCTCAACCTCCAGCAGCTCTCATCCTCCAGCAGCCTCGAGCAGCACTCTGCTTCAGGCAGCCTTCAGCAGCACTCTGCTTCAAGCAACCACCAGCAGCTCGCATCCTCCAGCAGATTACAACCTCCAGCAGCCTAGAGCAGCACTCTGCTTCAAGCAGCCTCCAGTAGCTCTTAGCGTCCAGCCGATAACCTCCAGCAGCACTCAACCTCCAGCAGCATCCAGCAGCACTCTGCTTCAAGAAGACTACAGCAGCTCTAAACCTCCAGCAGCCTCGAGCAGCACTCTGCTTCACGCAGCCTCGAGTAGCTCTCAACGTCCAACCGATAACCTCCAGCAGCACTCAACCCCAGCAGCTGTCATCCTCCAGCAGATTACAACCTCGAGCAGCTCTCATAATTCAGCAGCCTCCACCAGCACTCTGCTTCAAGCGGCCTCCAGCAGCTCTCATCGTCCAGCAGATTACAACCTCCAGCAGCTCTCAACCTCCTGCAGCCTCCAGCAGCACTCTACTTCAAGTAACCTCCAGTAGCTCTCAGTGTACAGCCGATACCCTTCAGCAGCACTCAATCTCCAGCTTCTCTCAAGCTCCTGTAGCCTCCAGCAGCACTCTGCTTCAACCAGACTCCTGCAAATTACAGCGGCTTTCAAACAACAGCAGGTCTCAGCGTCCAGCTGACAACCGCCAGCAGCACTCAACCTCCAGCAGCTCTCAACCTCAAGCAGCTTGAGCAGCATTCTGCTTCAAGCAGCCTTCAGCAGCACTCTGCTTCAAGCAACCTCCAGCAGCTCTCATCCTCCAGCAGATTACAACCTCCAGGAGCCTCGAGAAGCATTCTGCTTCAAGCAGCCTCCAGCAGCACTCTGCTTCAAGCAGCCTCCAACAGCTCTCATCCTGCAGCAGATTACAACCTCCAGCAGCTCTCATCCTCCAGCAGCCGCCAACAGCACTCTGCTTCAAGCACCCTTCAGCAGCACTCTGCTTCAAGCAACCTCCAGCAGCTCGCATCCTCCAGCAGATTACAACCTCCAGCAGCCTAGAGCAGCACACTGCTTCAAGCAGCCTCCAGTAGCTCTCAGCGTCCCAGCCGATAACCTCCAGCAGCACTCAACCTCCAGCAGCCTCCACCAGCACTCTGCTTCAAGAAGACTTCAGCAGCTCTAAACCTCCAGCAGCCTCGAGCAGCACTCTGCTCCAGGCAGCCTCGAGTAGCTCTCAACGTCCAACCGATAACCTCCAGCAGCACTCAACCCCAGCAGCTGTCATCCTCCAGCAGATTACAACCTCCAGCAGCTCTCATAATTCAGCAGCCTCCACCAGCACTCTGCTTCAAGCGGCCTCCAGCAGCTCTCATCCTCCAGAAGATTACTACCTCCAGCAGCTCTCAACCTCCTGCAGCCTCCAGCAGCACTCTGCTTCAAGCAACCTCCAGCAGCTGTCATCCTCCAGCATATTACAATCTCCAGCAGCTCTCAACCTCCAGGAGCCTAGAGCAGCATTCTGCTTCAAGCAGCCTCCAGCAGCACTCTGCTTCAAGCAGCCTCAACATCCCTCATCCTGCAGCAGATTACAACCTCCAGCAGCTCTCAACCTCCAGCAGCCTCGAGGAGCACTCAACTTCAAGCAGCCTCCAGTAGCTCTCAGCGTCCAGCCGATAACCTCCAGCAACAATCAACCTCCAGCAGCTATCACCCTCAAGGAGATTACAACCTCCAGCAGCTCTCAACCTCCAGCGTCCTCGAGCCGCACTCTGCTTCAGGCAGCCTCCAGTTGCTCTCAGCGTCCAGCCTGTTAACCTCCAGCAGCTCTCATTCTCCAGCAGCCTCGAGCAGCACTCTGCTTCAAGCAGCCTTCAGCAGCACTCTGCTTCAAGCAACCCCAGCAGCTCGCATCCTCCAGCAGATTACAGCCTCCAGCAGCCTAGAGCAGCACTCTGCTTCAAGCAGCCTCCAGTAGCTCTCAGCGTCCAGCCGATAACCTCCAGCAACAATCAACCTCCAGCAGCTATCACCCTCCAGGAGATTACAACCTCCAGCAGCTCTCAACCTCCAGCGTCCTCGAGCCGCACTCTGCTTCAGGCAGCCTCCAGTTGCTCTCAGCTTAAAGCCGATAACCTCCAGCAGCAATCAACCTCCAGCAGATTACAACCTCCAGCAGCTCTCAACCTCCAGCAGCCTCGAGGAGCACTCAACTTCCAGCAGCATCCAGCAGCACTCTACTTCAAGAAGACTACAGCAGCTCTAAACCTCCAGCAGCCTCGAGCAGCACTCTGCTTCACACAGCCTCGAGTAGCTCTCAACGTCCAACCGATAACCTCCAGCAGCACTCAACCTCCAGCAGCTGTCATCCTCCAGCAGATTACATCCTCGAGCAGCTCTCATAATTCAGCAGCCTCCACCAGCACTCTGCTTCAAGGAGCCTTCAGCAGCACTCAACCTCCAGCAGCCTCAAGCAGCACTCTGCTTCAAGCAGTCTTCAGCAGCACTCTTCTTCAAGCAACCTCCAGCAGCTCTCAACCTCCAGCAGCTCTCATCCTCCAGCAGCCTCGAGCAGCACTCTGCTTCAGGCAGCCTTCAGCAGCACTCTGCTTCAAGCAACCACCAGCAGCTCGCATCCTCCAGCAGATTACAACCTCCAGCAGCCTAGAGCAGCACTCTGCTTCAAGCAGCCTCCAGTAGCTCTTAGCGTCCAGCCGATAACCTCCAGCAGCACTCAACCTCCAGCAGCATCCAGCAGCACTCTGCTTCAAGAAGACTACAGCAGCTCTAAACCTCCAGCAGCCTCGAGCAGCACTCTGCTTCACGCAGCCTCGAGTAGCTCTCAACGTCCAACCGATAAACTCCAGCAGCACTCAACCCCAGCAGCTGTCATCCTCCAGCAGATTACAACCTCGAGCAGCTCTCATAATTCAGCAGCCTCCACCAGCACTCTGCTTCAAGCGGCCTCCAGCAGCTCTCATCGTCCAGCAGATTACAACCTCCAGCAGCTCTCAACCTCCTGCAGCCTCCAGCAGCACTCTACTTCAAGTAACCTCCAGTAGCTCTCAGTGTACAGCCGATACCCTTCAGCAGCACTCAATCTCCAGCTTCTCTCAAGCTCCTGTAGCCTCCAGCAGCACTCTGCTTCAAGCAGACTCCTGCAAATTACAGCGGCTTTCAAACAACAGCAGGTCTCAGCGTCCAGCTGACAACCGCCAGCAGCACTCAACCTCCAGCAGCTCTCAACCTCAAGCAGCTTGAGCAGCATTCTCCTTCAAGCAGCCTTCAGCAGCACTCTGCTTCAAGCAACCTCCAGCAGCTCTCATCCTCCAGCAGATTACAACCTCCAGGAGCCTCAAGAAGCATTCTGCTTCAAGCAGCCTCCAGCAGCACTCTGCTTCAAGCAGCCTCCAACAGCTCTCATCCTGCAGCAGATTACAACCTCCAGCAGCTCTCATCCTCCAGCAGCCGCCAGCAGCACTCTGCTTCAAGCACCCTTCAGCAGCACTCTGCTTCCAGCAACCTCCAGCAGCTCGCATCCTCCAGCAGATTACAACCTCCAGCAGCCTAGAGCAGCACACTGCTTCAGCAGCCTCCAGTAGCTCTTAGCGTCCAGCCGATAACCTCCAGCAGCACTCAACCTCCAGCAGCCTCCACCAGCACTCTGCTTCAAGAAGACTACAGCAGCTCTAAACCTCCAGCAGCCTCGAGCAGCACTCTGCTCCAGGCAGCCTCGAGTAGCTCTCAACGTCCAACCGATAACCTCCAGCAGCACTCAACCCCCAGCAGCTGTCATCCTCCAGCAGATTACAACCTCCAGCAGCTCTCATAATTCAGCAGCCTCCACCAGCACTCTGCTTCAAGCGGCCTCCAGCAGCTCTCATCCTCCAGAAGATTACTACCTCCAGCAGCTCTCAACCTCCTGCAGCCTCCAGCAGCACTCTGCTTCAAGCAACCTCCAGCAGCTGTCATCCTCCAGCATATTACAATCTCCAGCAGCTCTCAACCTCCAGGAGCCTAGAGCAGCATTCTGCTTCAAGCAGCCTCCAGCAGCACTCTGCTTCAAGCAGCCTCCAACATCCCTCATCCTGCAGCAGATTACAACCTCCAGCAGCTCTCAACCTCCAGCAGCCTCGAGGAGCACTCAACTTCAAGCAGCCTCCAGTAGCTCTCAGCGTCCAGCCGATAACCTCCAGCAACAATCAACCTCCAGCAGCTATCACCCTCAAGGAGATTACAACCTCCAGCAGCTCTCAACCTCCAGCGTCCTCGAGCCGCACTCTGCTTCAGGCAGCCTCCAGTTGCTCTCAGCGTCCAGCCTGTTAACCTCCAGCAGCTCTCATTCTCCAGCAGCCTCGAGCAGCACTCTGCTTCAAGCAGCCTTCAGCAGCACTCTGCTTCAAGCAACCCCCAGCAGCTCGCATCCTCCAGCAGATTACAGCCTCCAGCAGCCTAGAGCAGCACTCTGCTTCAAGCAGCCTCCAGTAGCTCTCAATGTCCAGCCGATAACCTCCAGCAGCACTCAACCTCCAGCAGCTCTCACCCTCCAGGAGATTACAACATGCAGCAGCTGTCTTCCTCCAGCAGCCTCAAGCAGCACTCTGCTTCAGGCAGCCTCAAGTAGCTCTCAGCGTCCAGCCGATAACCTCCAGCAGCACTCAACCTCCAGCAGCCTCCACCAGCACTCTGCTTCAAGAAGACTACAGCAGCTCTAAACCTCCAGCAGCCTCGAGCAGCACTCTACTTCAGGCAGCCTCGAGTCGCTCTCAACGTCCAAACCGATAACCTCCAGCAGCACTCAACCCCAGCAGCTGTCATCCTCTAGCAGAGTACAACCTCCAGCAGCTCTCATAATTCAGCAGCCTCCACCAGCAATCTGCTTCAAGCAGCCTCCAGCAGCTCTCCACCTCCAGAAGATTACAACCTCCAGCAGCTCTCAACCTCCTGCACCTCCAGCAGCACTCTGCTCCAAGCAGACTCCTGCAAATTACAGCGGCTGTCAAACAACAGCAGGTTTCAGCGTCCAGCCGACAACCTCCAGCAGCACTCAACCTCCAGCAGCTCTCATCATCCAGCAGATTACAACCTCCAGCAGCTCTCAACCTCCAGCAGCCTCGAGGAGCACTCAACTTCAAGCAGCCTCCAGTAGGTCTCAGCTTCCAGCCGATAACCTCCAGCAGCAATCCACCTCCAGCTGAATCCAGCAGCACTCTGTTTCAAGCAGCCTCCAGCAACTCTCATCCTCCAGCAGATTACAACTTCCAGCAGCTCTCAACCTCCAGCAGCCTCCACCACCTCTCTGCTTCAAGCAGCCTCCAGCAGCTCTCATCCTCCAGAAGATTATATCCTCCAGCATCTCTCAACCTCCTGCAGCCTCCAGCAGGACTCTGCTTCAAGCAGACTCCTGCAAATTACAGCGGCTGTCAAACAACAGCAGGTCTCAGTTTCCAGCCGACAACCTCCAGCAGTACTCAACCTCCAGCAGCTCTCAACCTCCAGGACCCTTGAGCAGCATTCTGCTTCAAGCAGCCTCCAGCAGCACTCTGCTTCAAGCAGCCTCCAGTAGCTCTCAGCGTCCAGCCGATAACCTCCAGCAGCAATCAACCTCCAGCAGCTATCACCCTCCAGATGATTACAACCTCCAGCAGCTCTCAACCTCCAGCAGCCTCGAGCAGCACTCTGCTTCAAGCAGCCTACAGCAGCACTCTTCTTCAAGCAGTCTCCTGCAGCTTCCAGCGACTGTGAAACAACAGAAGGTCTCAGCGTCCAGCCGATAAAGTCCAGCAGCTCTCAACCTCCAGCAGCCTCGAGGAGCACTCAACTTCAAGCAGCCTCCAGTAGCTCTCAGCGTCCAGCCGATAACCTCCAGCAGCAATCAACCTCCAGCAGCTATCACCCTCCAGAAGATTACAACCTCCAGCAGCTCTCAACCTCCAGCAGCCTCCAGCAGCACTCTGCTTCAAGCAGCCTCCAGCAGCTATCTTCTTCAAGCAGTCTCCTGCAGGTTCCAGCGACTGTGAAACAACAGAAGGTCTCAGCGTCCAGCCGATAAACTCCAGCAGCTCTCATCCTCCAGCAGATTACAACCTCCAGCAGCTCTCAACGTCCAGGAGCCTCGAGCAGCACTCTGCTTCAAGGAGCCTGCAGCAGCACTCAACATCCAGCAGCTCTCATCCTCCAGCAGATTACAATGTCCAACAGCTCTCAACCTCCAGCAGAATCCAGCAGCACTCTGTTTCAAGCAGCCCCAGCAGCTCTCACCCTCCAGCAGATTACAACATGCAGCAGCTGTCTTCCTCCAGCAGCCTCAAGCAGCACTCTGCTTCAGGCAGCCTCGAGTAGCTCTCAGCGTAAAGCCAATAACCTCCAGCAGCACTCAACCTCCAGCAGCCTCCACCAGCACTCTGCTTCAAGAAAACTACAGCAGCTCTAAAACTTCAGCAGCCTCGAGCAGCACTATTCTTCAAGCAGTCTCCTGCAGCTTCCAGCGACTGTAAAACAACAGAAGGTCTCAATGTCCAGCCGATAAACTACAGCAGCTATCATCCTCCAGCAGATTACAACCTCCAGCAGCTCGCAACGTCCAGGAGCCTCGAGCAGCACTCTGCTTCAAGGAGCCTGCAGCAGCACTCAACATCCAGCAGCTCTCAACCTCCAGCAGAATCCAGCAGCACTCTGTTTCAAGCAGCCTCCAGCAACTCTCCTCCTCCAGCAGATTACAACTTCCAGCAGCTCTCAACCTCCAGCAGCCTCTCTGCTTCAAGCAGCCTCCAGCAGCTCTCAGCCTCAAGCAGCTCTCAGCCTCCAGCAAGTCTTAGCGTGCAGCAGAAAACCTCCAGCAGCTCTCAGCTCCTGCAGCCTCCAGTAGCACTCTGCTTCAAGCAGCCTCCTGCAAACTATTGCGGCTGTCAAACAACAGCAGGTCTCAGCGTCCAGCCGATAACGTCCAGCAGCTCTCAACCTCCTGCAGCCTCCTGCAGCACTCTGCTTCAAGCAGTCTCCTGCAGCTTCCAGTCGCTGTCAAATAGTAACAGGTCTCAGCGTCCAGCCGATAACCTCCAGCAGCACTCAACCTCCAGCAGCCTCCACCACCACTCTGATTCAAGGAGCCTGCAGCAGCACTCAACCCCCAGAAGCCCTCAACCTCCAGCAGCTCTCATCATCCAGCAGATTACAACGTCCAGCAGCCTCGAGGAGCACTCTGCTTCAGGCAGACTCGAGTAGGTCTCAGCGTCCAGCCGATAACCTCCAGCAGCATTCAAACTCCAGCAGCTCTCATCCTCCAGCAGATCACAACCTCCAGTAGCTCTCATCCTCCAGCAGCCTCAAGCAGCACACTGCTTCAGGCAGCCTCAAGTAGCTCTCAGCGTCCAGCCGATAACCTCAAGCAGCACTCAACCTCCAGCAGCCTCCACCATCACTCTGCTTCAAGAAGACTACAGCAGCTCAAAATTTCCAACAATCTCGAGCAGCACTCTGCTTCAGGCAGCCTCGAGCGGCTCTCAACGTCCAACCGATAACCTCCAGCAGAACTCAACCCCGAGCAGCTGTCATCCTCCATCAGATTACAACCTCCAGCAGCTCTCATAATTCAGCAGCCTCCACCAGCACTCTGCTTCAAGCAACCTCCAGCGGCTCTCCTCCTCCAGCAGATTACAACCTCCAGCGGCCTCGAACGGCACTCTGCTTCAAGCACCCTCCAGCAGCTCTCATCCTCCAGCAGATCACAACCTCAAGCAGCTGTCATCCTCCAGCAGTCTCGAGCAGCACTCTACTTCAAGTAACCTCCAGTAGCTCTCAGTGTACAGCCAATACCCTTCAGCAGCACTCAATCTCCAGCAGCTCTCATCCTCCAACAGATTACAAAACCTCTAGAAGCTCTCATCCTCCAGCAGCCTTCAGCAGCACTCAACCTCCAGCAGCCTCAAGCAGCACTCTGCTTCAAGCAGTCTTCAGCAGCACTCTGCTTCAAGCAACCTCCAGCAGCTCTCAACCTCCAGCAGCTCTCATCCTCCAGCAGCCTCGAGCAGCACTCTGCTTCAACCAGCATTCAGCAGCACTCTGCTTCAAGCAACCACCAGCAGCTCTCATCCGCCAGCAGATCTCAACCTCCAGCAGCCTAGAGCAGCACTCTGCTTCAAGCAGCCTCCAGTAGCTCTCAACGTCCAGCCGATAACCTCCAGCAGCACTCAACCTCCAGCAGCTCTCACCTCCAGGAGATTACAACATGCAGCAGCTGTCTTCCTCCAGCAGCCTCAAGCAGCACTCTGCTTCAGGCAGCCTCAAGTAGCTCTCAGCGTCCAGCCGATAACCTCCAGCAGCACTCAACCTCCAGCAGCCTCCACCAGCACTCTGCTTCAAGAAGACTACAGCAGCTCTAAACCTCCAGCAGCCTCGAGCAGCACTCTACTTCAGGCAGCCTCGAGTCGCTCTCAACGTCCAACCGATAACCTCCAGCAGCACTCAACCCCAGCAGCTGTCATCCTCTGGCAGAGTACAACCTCCAGCAGCTCTCATAATTCAGCAGCCTCCACCAGCAATCTGCTTCAAGCAGCCTCCAGCAGCTCTCCACCTCCAGAAGATTACAACCTCCAGCAGCTCTCAACCTCCTGCACCTCCAGCAGCACTCTGCTCCAAGCAGACTCCTGCAAATTACAGCGGCTGTCAAACAACAGCAGGTTTCAGCGTCCAGCCGACAACCTCCAGCAGCACTCAACCTCCAGCAGCTCTCATCATCCAGCAGATTACAACCTCCAGCAGCTCTCAACCTCCAGCAGCCTCGAGGAGCACTCAACTTCAAGCAGCCTCCAGTAGGTCTCAGCTTCCAGCCGATAACCTCCAGCAGCAATCCACCTCCAGCAGAATCCAGCAGCACTCTGTTTCAAGCAGCCTCCAGCAACTCTCATCCTCCAGCAGATTACAACTTCCAGCAGCTCTCAACCTCCAGCAGCCTCCACCACCTCTCTGCTTCAAGCAGCCTCCAGCAGCTCTCATCCTCCAGAAGATTATAACCTCCAGCATCTCTCAACCTCCTGCAACCTCCAGCAGCTCTCAACCTCCAGCAGCTCTCATCCTCCAGCAGCCTCGAGCAGCACTCTGCTTCAAGCAGCATTCAGCAGCACTCTGCTTCAAGCAACCACCAGCAGCTCTCATCCGCCAGCAGATCTCAACCTCCAGCAGCCTAGAGCAGCACTCTGCTTCAAGCAGCCTCCAGTAGCTCTCAACGTCCAGCCGATAACCTCCAGCAGCACTCAACCTCCAGCAGCTCTCACCCTCCAGGAGATTACAACATGCAGCAGCTGTCTTCCTCCAGCAGCCTCAAGCAGCACTCTGCTTCAGGCAGCCTCAAGTAGCTCTCAGCGTCCAGCCGATAACCTCCAGCAGCACTCAACCTCCAGCAGCCTCCACCAGCACTCTGCTTCAAGAAGACTACAGCAGCTCTAAACCTCCAGCAGCCTCGAGCAGCACTCTACTTCAGGCAGCCTCGAGTCGCTCTCAACGTCCAACCGATAACCTCCAGCAGCACTCAACCCCCAGCAGCTGTCATCCTCTAGCAGAGTACAACCTCCAGCAGCTCTCATAATTCAGCAGCCTCCACCAGCAATCTGCTTCAAGCAGCCTCCAGCAGCTCTCCACCTCCAGAAGATTACAACCTCCAGCAGCTCTCAACCTCCTGCACCCTCCAGCAGCACTCTGCTCCAAGCAGACTCCTGCAAATTACAGCGGCTGTCAAACAACAGCAGGTTTCAGCGTCCAGCCGACAACCTCCAGCAGCACTCAACCTCCAGCAGCTCTCATCATCCAGCAGATTACAACCTCCAGCAGCTCTCAACCTCCAGCAGCCTCGAGGAGCACTCAACTTCAAGCAGCCTCCAGTAGGTCTCAGCTTCCAGCCGATAACCTCCAGCAGCAATCCACCTCCAGCAGAATCCAGCAGCACTCTGTTTCAAGCAGCCTCCAGCAACTCTCATCCTCCAGCAGATTACAACTTCCAGCAGCTCTCAACCTCCAGCAGCCTCCACCACCTCTCTGCTTCAAGCAGCCTCCAGCAGCTCTCATCCTCCAGAAGATTATAACCTCCAGCATCTCTCAACCTCCTGCAACCTCCAGCAGCTCTCAACCTCCAGCAGCTCTCATCCTCCAGCAGCCTCGAGCAGGACTCTGCTTCAAGCAGACTCCTGCAAATTACAGCGGCTGTCAAACAACAGCAGGTCTCAGTGTCCAGCCGACAACCTCCAGCAGTACTCAACCTCCAGCAGCTCTCAACCTCCAGGACCCTTGAGCAGCATTCTGCTTCAAGCAGCCTCCAGCAGCACTCTGCTTCAAGCAGCCTCCAGTAGCTCTCAGCGTCCAGCCGATAACCTCCAGCAGCAATCAACCTCCAGCAGCTATCACCCTCCAGATGATTACAACCTCCAGCAGCTCTCAACCTCCAGCAGCCTCGAGCAGCACTCTGCTTCAAGCAGCCTACAGCAGCACTCTTCTTCAAGCAGTCTCCTGCAGCTTCCAGCGACTGTGAAACAACAGAAGGTCTCAGCGTCCAGCCGATAAAGTCCAGCAGCTCTCAACCTCCAGCAGCCTCGAGGAGCACTCAACTTCAAGCAGCCTCCAGTAGCTCTCAGCGTCCAGCCGATAACCTCCAGCAGCAATCAACCTCCAGCAGCTATCACCCTCCAGAAGATTACAACCTCCAGCAGCTCTCAACCTCCAGCAGCCTCGAGCAGCACTCTGCTTCAAGCAGCCTCCAGCAGCACTCTTCTTCAAGCAGTCTCCTGCAGGTTCCAGCGACTGTGAAACAACAGAAGGTCTCAGCGTCCAGCCGATAAACTCCAGCAGCTCTCATCCTCCAGCAGATTACAACCTCCAGCAGCTCTCAACGTCCAGGAGCCTCGAGCAGCACTCTGCTTCAAGGAGCCTGCAGCAGCACTCAACATCCAGCAGCTCTCATCCTCCAGCAGATTACAATGTCCAACAGCTCTCAACCTCCAGCAGAATCCAGCAGCACTCTGTTTCAAGCAGCCCCAGCAGCTCTCACCCTCCAGCAGATTACAACATGCAGCAGCTGTCTTCCTCCAGCAGCCTCAAGCAGCACTCTGCTTCAGGCAGCCTCGAGTAGCTCTCAGCGTAAAGCCGATAACCTCCAGCAGCACTCAACCTCCAGCAGCCTCCACCAGCACTCTGCTTCAAGAAAACTACAGCAGCTCTAAAACTTCAGCAGCCTCGAGCAGCACTATTCTTCAAGCAGTCTCCTGCAGCTTCCAGCGACTGTAAAACAACAGAAGGTCTCAATGTCCAGCCGATAAACTACAGCAGCTATCATCCTCCAGCAGATTACAACCTCCAGCAGCTCATAACGTCCAGGAGCCTCGAGCAGCACTCTGCTTCAAGGAGCCTGCAGCAGCACTCAACATCCAGCAGCTCTCAACCTCCAGCAGAATCCAGCAGCACTCTGTTTCAAGCAGCCTCCAGCAACTCTCCTCCTCCAGCAGATTACAACTTCCAGCAGCTCTCAACCTCCAGCAGCCTCTCTGCTTCAAGCAGCCTCCAGCAGCTCTCAGCCTCAAGCAGCTCTCAGCCTCCAGCAAGTCTTAGCGTGCAGCAGAAAACCTCCAGCAGCTCTCAAGCTCCTGCAGCCTCCAGTAGCACTCTGCTTCAAGCAGCCTCCTGCAAACTATTGCGGCTGTCAAACAACAGCAGGTCTCAGCGTCCAGCCGATAACGTCCAGCAGCTCTAAACCTCCTGCAGCCTCCTGCAGCACTCTGCTTCAAGCAGTCTCCTGCAGCTTCCAGTCGCTGTCAAATAGTAACAGGTCTCAGCGTCCAGCCGATAACCTCCAGCAGCACTCAACCTCCAGCAGCCTCCACCACCACTCTGATTCAAGGAGCCTGCAGCAGCACTCAACCCCCAGAAGCCCTCAACCTCCAGCAGCTCTCATCATCCAGCAGATTACAACCTCCAGCAGCCTCGAGGAGAACTCTGGCTCAGGCAGACTCGAGTAGGTCTCAGCGTCCAGCCGATAACCTCCAGCAGCATTCAAACTCCAGCAGCTCTCATCCTCCAGCAGATCACAACCTCCAGCAGCTCTCATCCTCCAGCAGCCTCAAGTAGCACTCTTCTTCAAGCAGCCTTCAGCAGCACTCTGCTTCAAGCAACCTCCAGCAGCTCTCCTCCTCCAACAGATTACAACCTCCAGCAGCCTCGAACGGTACTCTGCTTCAAGCAGTCTCCTGCAGCTTCCAGCGACTGTGAAGCAACAGAAGGTCTCAGCGTCCAGGCGATAAACTCCAGCAGCTCTCATCCTCCAGCAGATTACAACTTCCAGCAGCTCTCAACCTCCAGCAGCCTCCACCACCTCTCTGCTTCAAGCAGCCTCCAGCAGCTCTCAGCCTCCAGCAAGTCTTAGCGTGCAGCAGAAAACCTCCAGCAGCTCTCAAGCTCCTGCAGCCTCCAGTAGCACTCTGCTTCAAGCAGCCTCCTGCAAATTATTGCGGCTGTCAAACCACAGCAGGTCTCAGCATCCAGCCGATAACCTCCAGCAGCTCTCAACCTCCTGCAGCCTCCTGCAGCACTCTGCTTCAAGCAGTCTCCTGCAGCTTCCAGTGGCTGTCAAACAACAACAGGTCTCAGCGTCCAGCAGATAACCTCCAGCAGCACACAACCGCCAGCAGCCTCCACCACCACTCTGATTCAAGGAGCCTGCAGCAGCACTCAACCCCCAGAAGCCCTCAACCTCCAGCAGCTCTCATCATCCAGCAGATTACAACCTCCAGCAGCCTCGAGGAGAACTCTGCTTCAGGCAGACTCGAGTAGGTCTCAGCGTCCAGCCGATAACCTCCAGCAGCATTCAAACTCCAGCAGCTCTCGTCCTCCAGCAGATCACAACCTCCAGCAGCTCTCATCCTCCAGCAGCCTCGAGTAGCACTCTTCTTCAAGCAGCCTTCAGCAGCACTCTGCTTCAAGCAACCTCCAGCAGCTCTCCTCCTCCAACAGATTACAACCTCCAGCAGCCCCGAACGGTACACTGCTTCAAGCAGTCTCCTGCAGCTTCCAGCGACTGTGAAACAACAGAAGGTCTCAGCGTCCAGCCAATAAACTCCAGCAGCTCTCATCCTCCAGCAGATTACAACTTCCAGCAGCTCTCAACCTCCAGCAGCCTCCACCACCTCTCTGCTTCAAGCAGCCTCCAGCAGCTCTCAGCCTCCAGCAAGTCTTAGCGTGCAGCAGAAAACCTCCAGCAGCTCTCAAGCTCCTGCAGCCTCCAGTAGCACTCTGCTTCAAGCAGCCTCCTGCAAATTATTGCGGCTGTCAAACAACAGCAGGTCTCAGCATCCAGCCGATAACCTCCAGCAGCTCTCAACCTCCTGCAGCCTCCTGCAGCACTCTGCTTCAAGCAGTCTCCTGCAGCTTCCAGTGGCTGTCAAACAACAACAGGTCTCAGCGTCCAGCAGATAACCTCCAGCAGCACACAACCTCCAGCAGCCTCCACCACCACTCTGATTCAAGGAGCCTGCAGCAGCACTCAACCCCCAGGAGCCCTCAACCTCCAGCAGCTCTCATCATCCAGCAGATTACAACCTCCAGCAGCCTCGAGGAGAACTCTGCTTCAGGCAGACTCGAGTAGGTCTCAGCGTCCAGCCGATAACCTCCAGCAGCATTCAAACTCCAGCAGCTCTCATCCTCCAGCAGATCACAACCTCCAGCAGCCTCCAGCAGCAATCTGCTCCAAGCAGACTCCTGCAAATTACAGCGGCTGTCAAACAACAGCAGGTTTCAGCGTCCAGCCGACAACCTTCAGCAGCACTCAACCTCCAGCAGCTCTCATCATCCAGCAGATTACAACCTCCAGCAGCTCTCAACCTCCAGCAGCCTCGAGGAGCACTCAACTTCAAGCAGCCTCCAGTAGCTCTCAGCTTCCAGAAGATTACAACCTCCAGCATCTCTCAACCTCCAGCAGCAATCAACCTCCAGCAGAATCCAGCAGCACTCTGTTTCAAGCAGCCTCCAGCAACTCTCATCCTCCAGCAGATTACAACTTCCAGCAGCTCTCAACCTCCAGCAGCCTCCACCACCTCTCTACTTCAAGCAGCCTCCAGCAGCTCTCATCCTCCAGAAGATTACAACCTCCAGCATCTCTCAACCTCCTGCAGCCTCCAGCAGGACTCTGCTTCAAGCAGACTCCTGCAAATTACAGCGGCTGTCAAACAACAGCAGGTCTCAGCGTCCAGCCGACAACCTCCAGCAGTACTCAACCTCCAGCAGCTCTCAACCTCCAGGAGCCTTGAGCAGCATTCTGCTTCAAGCAGCCTCCAGCAGCACTCTGCTTCAAGCAGCCTCCAGTAGCTCTCAGCATCCAGCCGATAACCTCCAGCAGCAATCAACCTCCAGCAGCTATCACCCTCCAGCAGATGACAACCTCCAGCAGCTCTCAACCTCCAGTGTCCTCGAGCAGCACTCTGCTTCAAGCAGCCTCCAGTTGCTCTCAGCGTCCAGCCTGTTAACCTACAGCAGCTGTCACCCTCCAGCAGCCTCGAGCAGCACTCTGCTTCAAGGAGCGTGCAGCAGCACTCAACCTCCAGCAGCTCTCATCATCCAGCAGATTACAAACTCCAGCAGCTCTAAACCTCCAGAAGCCTCGAGCTGCACTCTGCTTCAAGCAGCCTCCAGCAGCTCTCATCCTCCAGCAGATTACAACCTCCAGCAGCCTTTAGCAGCACTCTACTTCAAATAACCTCCAGTAGCTCTCATCGTACAGCCGATACCCTCCAGCAGCACTCAATCTCCAGCAGCTCTCATCCTCCAGCAGATTACAAAACCTCTAGCAGCTCTCATCCTCCAGGAGCCTTGAGTTTCACTCTGCTTCAAGGAGCCTTCAGCAGCACTCAACCTCCAGCAGCCTCGAGCAGCACTCTGCTTCAAGCAGTCTTCAGCAGCTCTCAACCTCCAGCAGCTCTCATCCTCCAGCAGCCTCGAGCAGCGCTCTGCTTCAGGCAGCCTCCAGTTGCTCTCAGCGTCCAGCCTGTTAACCTACAGCAGCTCTCATCCTCCAGCAGCCTCGAGCAGCACTCTGCTTCAAGGAGCGTGCAGCACCACTCAACCTCCAGCAGCTCTCATACTCCAGCAGATTAAAACCTCCAGCAGCTATCAACCTCCAGCAGCCTCCAGCTGCACTCTGCTTCAAGCAGCCTCCAGCAGCTGCTGGATTAGGCCATCCACATTTCACCATGGCATTTGTTGCTGGCTGATATCATCCACATTACACCAAGGCCTGTGTTGCTGGCTTATGCCATCTTCACCACAGCAGTTCCTGTGCTGCTGGCTGAGGCCTTCCACATTACACCAAGGCCAGTGCTTCCTGTGAGGCAATCTTCACCACACCAGGGCCTGTGTTGCTGGCTGATTCCATCCACATTTCTCCAGGTCCTTTCCTTCAGGCTGAGGCCATCCAATATTAAGCCAGGGCCAGTGCATCCTTTAAGGCCATATTCACCATCCCAGGGCCTGTGTTCTGGCAGAGGCCATGCACATTTCACGAGGGCCTGTGCTGCTGACTGAAGCCATCCACATTAAACCAAGGCCAGTGCTCCTGGCTTAGGCCGTCCATATTACAACAGGCCCAGTGCTTCCGGTGAAGTCACCTACACCACATCAGGGCCTGTGCTGCTACCTGATACCATTCACATTACACCAGCACCAGTGCTTACTGTGAGGCCATCTTGACCACATCAGTGCCTCTGCTTCTTGCTGTGGCCATCTTCACCAGACCCCTTGCTTTTTCTTCTGACTGACGCTATCTTCACTACACCAGGGACTGTGCTTCCGGGTTAGGCTATCTTTACCACACCAGGGCCTGTGTTCCTAGCTGATGCCGTCCACATTACACCAGGGCCTTTGCTTCTGGGTGAGGCCATCTTCACCACACCAGGAGCTGTGCTGCTGCCAAGGCCATCCACATTAGGCATGGCATGTGATTCTGGCGTAGGCCAACTACACATCACCAAGGCCACCCACATTGACCCATCGCCTGTGCTGCTGACTGAGGCCAACTCGATTTCACCAGGGCCTGTGCTGCTGGCTGAAGCCAACTCGATTTCACCAGGGCCTGTGGTGCTGGCTGAGGCCATCCACATCACATCAGGGCATTTTCTGCTTGCTGAGACGCACCACATTAAACCAGGGACTATGGTTGTGGCTAAAGCCATCCACATCACACCAGGCCCAGTGCTTCCTGTGACGCAATCTTCACCACAACATGGCCTGTGCTGCTGGCTGTGGCTAAATACATTTCATCAGGGCATTTTCTGCTTGCTGAAGCCATCCACATCACACCAGGGCCTGTGCTTGCGGGTGAGGCCATTTTCACCACACCAGGGCCTGTGGTGCTGGTTGATGCCCACTATATTTCACCAGCGCCTGTGCTTCAGGCTGTGGCCTTCAAATTCTACACCAGGGTCAGTGCTTCTGGCTGAGGCCAACCACACCACACCAGGGCTTGTGGTTCTGGCTGAGGCCATATTCACCATACCAGGACCTGTGATGCTGACTGATGCCATCAACATACCACCAGGGCCTGTGCTGCTGGCTGATATCATCCACATTACACCAGGGCCAGTTCTTTCTGTGAGGCTATCATCACCACACCAGGGCCTGTGCTTCTGGGTGAGACCATCTTCAGCATACCAGGGCCTGTGTTGCTGGCTGAGTCCAACTACATTTCACCAGGGCTTGTGTTCCTTGCTGATGCCGTCCACATTACACCAGGGCATCTGAGTCTGGCTGAGACCATCTTCACCACACCAGGGTCTATTCTGCTGCCTGATGCCATCCATATTTACCCATGGCATGTGATTCTGGCTTAGGCAAACTACATGTCACCAGGGCCTGTGCTGCTGACTGAGGCCAACCAGATTTCACCAGGACCTGTGCTGCTGGCTGAAGCCATCCACATTACACCAGCGCCTGTGTTTTTGGCTTAGGAAATCTTCACCACACCAGGGCCTGTGGTTTTTGCTGATGCCATCTACATTTCACCAAGGCCTGTGTTGCTGGCTGAGTCCAACTACATTTCACCCGGGCCTGTGTTCCTAGCTGATCCCGTCCACATTACACGAGGGACTTTGCTTCTGGCTGAGGCCATCTTCACCACAACAGGGCTTCTGTTTCTGGCTTAGGCCATCTTCACCACACCAGGAGCTGTGCTGCTTCCTGATGCCGTCCACATTTACCAATGGCATGTGGTGCTGGCTTAGGCCACCTACATGTCACCAGGGGCTGTGCTGCTGGCTGAGGCCAAACACATTACACCAGCGCCTGTATTTTTGGCGTAAGAAAACTTCACCACAACATGGCTTGTGCTGCTGACTGAGGCCAACTATATTTCATCAGGGCATTTTCTGCTTGCTGAGGCGCACCACATTACACCAGGGCCTGTGTTGCTGGCTGATGCCATTCACATTTCTCCAGGGCCTGTGCTGCTGACTGAAGCCATCCACATTAAACCAAGGCCAGTGCTTCTGGCTAAGGCTATCATCACCACACCAGGGCATGTGCTTCTGGGTGAGGCCATCTTCAGCACACCAGGGCCTGTGTTGCTGGGTGAGTCCAATTACATTTCACCAGGGCCTGTGTTCCTAGCTGATGCCGTCCACATTACAAAAGGGCCTTTTCTTCTGCCTGAGGCCATCTTCACCGCACCAGGGCTTCTGTTTCTAGCTTAGGCCTTCTTCACCAGACCAGGAGTTGTGCTGCTTCCTGATGCTATCCACATTTACCCATGTCATGTGATGCTGGCTTAGGCCAACCACATGTCACCAGGGCCTGTGCTGCTGACTGAGGCGAACTAGATGTCACCAGGGCCAGTGTTGGTGGCTGAGGCAAACTACATTTCACCAGGGCCTGTGTTCCTAGCTGATGCCATCCACGTTACACCAGGTCATTTGCATCTGGCTGAGGCCATCTCTTTACCACACCAGGGCTACTGCTTCTAGATGAGGTCATCTTCACCACACCTGGGACTGTGTTGCTGGCAGATGCCATCCACATTTCACGCTGGCATGTTTTGTTTGCTGAGGCCAACTATATTTCACCAGGGCCTGTGCTGCTGGCTGAGGCCAACCGCATTACACTAAGAATGTGTTGCTGGCTGAAGCCATCCACATTACACCAGGGCCAGTTCTTTCTATGAGGCCATCTTCACCACACCAGGGCCTGTGCTGCTGGCTTAAGCCATCCACATTACACCAGCGCCTGTTCTTCTGGCTGAGGCTATCTTCACCACACCAGGGCCTGTGTTGCTGGTTGAGTTCAACTACATTTCACCAGGGCCTGTGTTCCAGGCAGATGCCATCTACATTACACCAGGGCCTTTGCTTCCGGGTGAGGCCATCTTCACCACACCAGGGACTGTGTTGCTGGCTGAAGCCAACTTCATTTCACCAGGACCTGTGCTGCTGGATGAAGCCATCCACATTAAAACCGGGCCAGTACTTCCTGTGAGGCCATGTTCACCACACCAGGGCGTCTGCTTCTGGCTGAGGTCATCTTCACCACACCAAGGACTGTGCTGCTGACTGATGCCATCCACATTTCACACTGGCATGTGTTGTTTGCTGAGGCCAACTATATTTCACCAGGGCCTTGGCTGCTGGCTGAGGTCAACCACATTACACTAGGAATGTGTTGCTGGCTGAAGCCATCCACATTACACCAGGGCCAGTTCGTTCTGTGAGGCCATCTTCACCACACCAGGGCCTGTGCTGCTGGCTTAAGCCATCCACAGTTACCCATGGCATGTGATCCTGGCTTAGGCCAACTACATGTCAGCAGGGCCTGTGCTGCTGACTGAGGCCAACTACATTTCACCAGGGCCTGTGCTGCTAGCTGAAGCCATTAAATTACACCAGGGCCTGTGCTTCCGGGTGAGGCCATCTTCACCACACCATTGCCTGTGCTGCTGGCTGAAGCCATCCACATTACACCAGCGCTTGTGCTTCTGGCTGAGGCCATCTTCAGCACACCAGGGCCTGTGTTGCTTCCTGATGCCATCCACAGTTACCCATGGCATGTGATCCTGGCTTAGGCCAACTACATGTCAGCAGGGCCTGTGTTGCTGACTGAGGCCAACTACATTTCACGAGGGCCTGTGTTCCTAGCTGATGCCGTCCACATTACACAACGGCATGTGCGTCTGGCTGAAGCCATCTTCACCACACCAAGTCTTCTGAATCTAGATAAGGCCATCTTCACCACAACAGGGCCTGTGCTGCTGCCTGATGCCATCCACATTTACCCATGGCATGTGATTCTGGCTTAGGCCAATTACATGTCACCAGGGCCTGTGCTGCTCTCGGAACTTATCCACATTACACCAGCGCCTGTGTTTTTGGCGTAGGAAATCTTCACCACACCAAGGTCTGTGGTGCTGGCTGAGACCATCCACATTTCACCAGGGCCTCTGTTGTGGGCTGATATCATCCACATTACACCAGGGCCTTTTCTGCCTTTGACGCCATATTGGCCACTCCAGGGTCTGTGCTGCTAGCTGAGGCCAACTACATTACACCAGGGCTTGTGGTTCTGGCTGAGGCCATATTCAAGAAGCGAGGGCCTGTGCTGCTGAGTAAGGCCATTCACATTACGCCAGGACCTGTGCTGTTGACTGAGGACAACCAAAGTATACCAGGGCCGGTGCTTCCTGTGAGGCCATCTTCACCACACCATAGCTTGTGCTGCTGGCTGAGGCCATCCACATTTCACCAGGGCCTGTGGTGCTGGCTAGGACCAAACACACCACACCAGGGCCTGTTTTGCTTGATGAGGGCAACTATATTTCACCATCTTGATGCATTCTCAATCATCCAGGAAAGTAAATCTCCAAAAGTTGAATCTGTTCATCTGGACGTAGTGTTTTGTGGGAGAAACGTTTCGTCACTCATCCAAGTGACTTCTTCAGTCTCAGCTGACTGCAGGTTTCCCCAAACCTTATAAACAGTACATTTGCATAATGACTGAAACCAGCCCACTGAGGGAACAATGGATTGTGAGGTCAGTTCCTTAATCATAATTATGCAAATTCCATGACCATTGATCAACAATCACTGACCAAAACCCACTGATCAAAGAACACTGATCAATGGCCATGTTTCACATTCACAGAGAGTTGGGGAATGGCTGCAATCACAGCATTGTAAGATGGCGAAAGATGTACCCTTAGGCCCCCTCCTCGATTCAGAGATGGTCTTTCCCTTTTCACGTAAATGGCCTCCTTGACTTTTCAGTCATTATGCAAATGTACTGTTTATAAGGTTTGGGGAAACCTGCAGTCAGCTGAGACTGAAGAAGTCACTTGGATGAGTGACGAAACGTTTCTCCCACAAAACGCTACGTCCAGATGAACAGATTCAACTTTTGGAGATATATTTCACCATGGCATGTGCTGCTGTCTGAGGCCAACTATGTTTCACCACGGCCTCTGTTGCTGGCTGAGGCCAACTACATGTCACCAGCGCCTGTGTTGCTGGCTGAGGCCAACTACATTTGACCAGCGCCTGTGCTTCAGGCTGAGGCGTTCAAATTCTACACCAGGGTCAGTGCTTCTGGCTGAGGCCAACCACATTGCACCAGGGCTTGTGGTGCTGGCTGAGGCCATATTCACCATACCAGGACCTGTGATGCTGACTGATGCAATCAACATAACACCAGGGCTTGTGCTGCTGGCTGATATCATCCGCATTTCACCAGGGCCTGTGTTGCTGGCTGATGCCAACCACATTACACAAGGGCTGGTGGTTCTGAGTGAGGCCATATTCACCAAGCGAGGGCCTGTGCTGCTTAGTCAGGCCAGCCACATTTCACCAGGGCCTGTGCTGCTGGCTGAGGCCAAACACATTACACCAGGGCCTGTGTTGCTTGCTGAGGCCAACTATATTTCACCAGGGCCTCTGCTGCTGTCTGAGGCACACCACATTACACAAGGACTGTGTTGATGGCTTAAGACATCCACATTACACCAGGGCCTGTGCATCCAGGTGAGACCATCTTCACCACACCGTTGCCTGTGCTGCTGGCTGAAGCCATCCACATTACACCAGCGCCTGTGCTTCTGGCTGAGGCTATCATCACCACACCAAGGACTGTGTTATTGGCTGAGTCCAACTACATTTCACCAGGGCCTGTGTTACTGGCTGATGCCGTCCACATTACACCAGGGAATTTGCGTCTGGCTGAGGCCATCTTCACCACACCAGGGCTTCTGCTTCTAGATGAGGCCATCTTCACCACACCTGGGCCTGTGCTGCTTCCTGATGCCATCCACATTGACCCATCGCATGTGATGCTGGCTTAGGCCAACTACACGTCACCAGGGCCTGTGCTGCTGACTGAGGCCAACTAGATTTCACCAGGGCCAGTGTTGCTGGCTGAGGCCAACTACATGGCACCAGGGCCTGTGCTGCTCTCTGAAGCCATCCACATTACACCAGCGCCTGTGTTTTTGGCGTAGGAAATCTTCACCACACCAAGGTCTGTGGTGCTGGCTGAGACCATTCAGATTTCACCAGGGCCTGTGTTGTGGGCTGATATCATCCGCATGTCACCAGGGCCTGTGTTGCGGGCTAACGCCAACCACATTACACCAGGGTCTTTTCTGCCTTTGACGCCATATTCGCCACTCCAGGGTCTGTGCTGCTAGCTGAGGCCAACTACATTACACCAGGGCTTGTGGTTCTGGCTGAGGCGATATTCAAGAAGCGAGGGCCTGTGCTGCTGAGTCAGGCCATCCACATTATGCCAGGGCCTGTGCTGTTGACTGAGGACATCCAAAGTATACCAGGGCCAGTGCTTCCTGTGAGGCCATCTTCACCACACCATAGCCTGTGCTGCTGGCTGAGGCCATCCACATTTCACCAGGGCCTGTGGTGCTGGCTAGGGCCAAACACACCACACCAGGGCCTGTTTTGCTTGATGAGGCCAACTACGTTTCACCACGGCCTCTGTTGCTGGCTGAGGCCAACTACATGTCACCAGGGCCTGTGTTGCTGGCTGAGGCCAATTACATTTGACCAGCGCCTGTGCTTTAGGCTGAGGCGTTCAAATTCTACACCAGGGTCAGTGCTTCTGGCTGAGGCCAACCACATTACACCAGGGCTTGTGGTTCTGGCTGAGGCCATATTCACCATACCAGGACCTGTGATACTGACTTAGGCCATCAACATAACACCAGGGCCTGTGATGCTGGCTGATACCATTCGCATTTAACAAGGGCCTGTGTTGCTGGCTCATGCCAACCACATTACACCAGGGCCTTTGTTTCCTTTTAACGCCATATTCGCCACTCCAGGGTCTTTGAATATGTGTGTTTGAGTCTTCTATCAAAAGTTACAGCTATCTTTATGAACGTGTACAAAAACGCTTTATTTCGCCAAGACAGCGCGTTTCTTATTATTACATGCTTTTGAATGGAGTTCTCGCCCGAAACAAAGTATACGTTTTCATTTTGTGAATAACTTGAAAATCTTAACTCAAACAGCTGCAAAACCTTTTTTCCCAACACGGGGATATTGAATGCTATAGCATAAAGCCATAAATATGTGTGTCTGAGTCTTCTATCAAAAGTTACAGCTATCTTTTGTGAGATTATAATATTATCTTATGCCATGTTATACCCCTAATTAAGGATTGTGAAATTATTATGTAGTTTTCGTTTTCATTATTCTCCTGAATTAGAAGAAGGTGATAACTATTACATTTGTTAAACTGATTTGTATTACATTAGACTGCTGATTTATTGTGAATGGATGATATTGTTTTATGATGCACTATACTGCTGAGTTAAGAAGAGAATATTGTGTGCAGAGAGTCAGGGCCTTTCTGTTCTGATAGCAGAAAAACAAGGAGCCGAGGTCATAACTTATGCGCCGTGTGAGAGGAAGAATGTGAATGTTTGTTTTTACGACTAGGTGTGGGCCACTAGAGGCTATAAGAGCTTGAGTAACCCTCCACCAGTTGGAGATTTGCTGTGATCCTTTGCATGCATGTCTCCCCATCCGGATGGTTTGTGCTCATAAAATGTTGAATTGTATGTAATAAAGTGATTGTTGATTGAGCATTTATACACCGAGTATTGTCCTTCCTTCAGCCCAAAGACTAAAAGAACTGGGAGATTTTAACACTTTATGAACATGTACAAAAATGCTTTATTTCGCCAAGACAGCACGTTTCTTATTATTACATGCTTTTGAATGGAGTTCTCGCCCGAAACAAATTATACGTTTTCATTTTGTGAATAACTTGAAAATCTTAGCTCAAACAGCTGCAAAACCTTTTTTCCCAACACGGGTATATTGAATGCTATAGCATAAAGCCATAAATATGTGTGTCTGAGTCTTCTATCAAAAGTTACAGCTATCTTTATGAAGTTGTACAAAAACGCTTTATTTCGCCAAGACAGCGCGTTTCTTACTATTCCATGCATTTGAACGGAGTTATCGCCCTAATCAAAGTATACGTTTTCGTTTTGTGAATAACTTGAACATCTTAGCTCAAACAGCTGCAAAACCTGTTTGGCCAAGACGGAGATATTTTTGTACAGTTATTGCCCTAACTAAAGTATACGTTTTCGTTTTGTGAATAACTTGAACATCTTAGCTCAAACAGCTGCAAAACCTGTTTGGCCGAGACAGACATATTGAATTCTATAGGATAAAGCCGTAAATATGTGTGTCTGACTCTTTTATCAAAAGTTACAGCTATCTTTATGAAGTTGTACAAAAACGCTTTGTTTCGCCAAGACAGCACGTTTCTTACTATTCCCCTCACCCCCTCCCCTTTCCCCCTGCCCGTCCATGTGAGTGCGTGTGCGCGTGAACGGACTTTTTGCTCGTGCATGTGAGTTCAGGGGTCATATGAGTTTACATGTGTTTAATAGCGTTTTATTTAATGAAACCATTATGTGTTTTAATTAAACTGGTTTTAAAGGATTGTATAGGTCTCAGAGCTCTGTTATTTAGACATACATGATTTAGTTTAACTAGTTAGGAGCATTTTGCTTTTTCTTTAGCGCTTCGAACAGTCACAGGAGCAAATAGTTTTAAACAGAGCACAACAACTGAAAGACACAGAGGCTAATAGTTTTTAAACAGAATACCACAAACAGCAGGTATTCCTTTAGATATAAACAGGGATACTTCTAAAACTACATATTCTTAACTCTACAACAGTTAGACAGAGGGGGTTACAGTTAGACCCCCTACAGTCAGCAGAAGAAGTCATAAAAAAAGAGCCATCCTTATCAAGAGCATCCCAGCACTCACACATCCCAACAGTAGTTCCATAGTTTTTCATTACAAAACAGTTCCTTTATCTTATCTTATCATGTCAGAGGTCAACTGAAACCGTGTCCAACTGAACCTCCAAAGGTTTTTCCTTTAGCTTACACCCCCACACCTTTATCTGTACAGGCAGACAATTACGCTTTCTACTTACCAACCGATCCTCCAAACAGTTTTCCACCTTTCTTCTTTACATCCTACCCTTTTTATCTTATCTTATTATGTCAGAGGTCAACTGAAACCGTGTCCAACCCCCCGGGTGGTAATGACACCTCCTAGTGGGCTGGTCCAATACATATAAAACGGACTCTTTCACCATTTGGAACATCAACAGCGCAACCTAAGGAACACAGACACCTCTAACTAAGGAGTGCAGGATGACATCTGTATCAACCATGACGAGCAGCCAGGACATCGCCCAAGCCACAGCCGCACTAGGTATGTCTACAGGCGTATGCCGGGGCCCTCATTGCAAAAAGCAATGCTGTGAAAACACCGTAGATGGGACTGAATTTAAGTTAGAATATCGAGGCAGTAATGGGTATGTGTATACCGTTAAATATACCAACGGAGCAGTTATACTTTGTGTAGATTGTGGTGAGGGAGTGTTTTGGGGAGTCACAAGTCATGTCTACTAAAAACTGAAAACTCTTTTCGCACTGTTGTTTGTGCGGACTTGGACAATGTGGGCTTCCCAGAGATGTTGTATGTTTCCCTGTGGAACAGTCCGACAGGCCCTGAGCTTTACAGGGTCGAGGCTGATCGTTTCAACCGCACCCCAGATGACTTTATTTTTCTCAGTGTATGTGATGACAGGGAAAGTCTTATTGATGCCAGAGGGGTTGAAAACTGGAGGTTAAATCCTTACCCTCTGAGCATAGAAGAACGCACTACATGGTTTAAGGACGTTTTTTATACAGTGGTGCAACTGGAGAGCTATGCTGCGTTTGTTTAGCCAGATTGACGACGCCATCAAGAGGGATAGTCTCAACATTGCGTACGAGGGTATTAGAAAACGCCTTGTTTTTGATGATTTTGAGACTTGCCCGAAGACTGGCCTGCCTTCTACCCTGTGCAAACCTAAAACCATAAGGCCGTCCGAGAACTAAATAAACCAAATGGTAGGTTAAATATGTGTGTGTGCGTGTGTGTGTATCTATGCAACAAAATATAACATCTTTTTATTGTTCTCATTTTTTCAGAGGGAGACATGCAAGTGTGGGACCTCACAGACCATCGTTGCTGAGATGGTGGTGACTGAGATCATCACAACATATAGTATGCGCAATTATTGACAATATTGCACAGCTGCTAAAAGCAAGTCGTTATGACCGTCGTGTTAAACCAGCCATGCTTCGCGTGATTGGTAACTACTGGGCTGGGAGACACCTGGTTTAATGTATAAGAATAAGAATAAGAATAAGAACAACTTTATTTATCCCGAGGGAAATTCTTTTGTCCTGTACATGCTCAAAGCAGCAGGAGAGACAGAGGAACAGATGAATAAGATATAAGATATACAATATATACAATAAGAATAGTGTACAGTAATATACAGTAGTAGGATAGTGCAAGACATGGTATCAAATAACTCTAACGAAGTAATATACATAACTATATCCTGGTGAATAAATAACTTAACAATCAAGTGCAGGCGATTCTAGAAAGTGACAAAGTATTGTGCAATAGAATAAAGGGAGTAGCAGCATATGATGGCGGGATGGAAACAAATATTCAATAAGTACTCTTGGGTAATATTGCACGGTCTGGGAGGGAACAGAATAACATTGGTAATCGTCTGAGAAGAATCACCTACAGAGTGAAGAAGAGTTATAGTCTTATTGCCACCGGCACAAAGGATTTACTGTGGCGGTCAGTTCTGCATTTCGGGGCAATGAGTCTTTTGCTGCGTTTGCTGTTCAGTATTCATTGCCTGTGTGAATGAAATAAAAAGACATGTTAACACCAACATCTTTATCATTTGTGTCTTGCATACATCATGGAAAACACCTTGTATAAAATTTATCACGATCCAGCCCATCCTGCTGGCTTGGCCAGTTTAAATAAGCTCCGTATAGCTACCGCTGAGGCAACAGGTGTAAAACCCTCATTATCTCAGGTCAAACATTATTTAGAACGAGATGACACTTACACACTCCATAAACCAGCTAGGATCCACTTTGCCAGAAATAGAGTATTGGTTAATGGAATCGACAAACAGTTTCAAGCCGATCTGGTTGATATGTCTGAATACATGACAAATAATGATAATGTTAGATACCTACTAACATGTATAGATGTATTCTCAAAATATGCATGGGTTAGATGTCTCACAACCAAGACGGGCCCAGCCGTAGCAGCCGCTTTCGAGGATATACTTACCGAGGGGAGGATTCCTATGAAACTACAAACAGACGAAGGCAAAGAATTTTATAATGCAACCTTTAAACAGCTAATGAAACGATATAACATCAAAAATTTCTCAACAGCTAGTGAGGTTAAATCTAGTATTGTTGAAAGATTCAACCGCAGCTTCAAGGGTAGAATGTGGAAGTACTTAACATTCGTCAACTCAAGGAGATATGTACATGTCATCCCCGAGCTCACACAGGCATATAACAATGCTTATCACAGGTCTATCCAAATGGCTCCGGCAGAGGTAAATAAGGATAATGAGAAGCTGGTCTTTAACACTCTGTACAAAACCAAGCCACAGAGGAAAGTGCGTTTTAAATTTAATGTTGGCGACACCGCATTTAATATCAAAACTGAGAGGAGTGTTTCAAAAAGGATACGAACAAACCTACACCGATGAGATTTTCACAGTCAAAGAACGTATAGGAGACAGCCCCCAGTGTACAGACTAGCCGATCTAGCAGGAGAGGTGTTGAAAGGCACATTTTATGAGCCTGAAATACAACGTGTGATTGTTGATAAAAACAAAACATTTAAAATTGAAAGCATATTGGCTAGAAAAAAAGTGGGCCAGCCAAAGATGGCTCTAGTAAAATGGTTAGGATGGCCCTCAAGTTTTAATTCATGGATTCCAGAAAAAGACATCATTGAGGTGTAATTAACCCTGATGACACAGCACTGCAGTCATTCATTCAGCACTGTGCAGAGACAGAGTAAAGAAGGATGGATAAAAAGAACAACAAGGCAGGCTTTTATGTGACACTCTTCTCGAATGCGTCAGCCCATGTTTACCCAGGCAATAAGATATCTAATTTTAGAACAAAGTTAGCAAAACCTATTGTTTTGAATCATCAGTATGAGGTAGCTGTTATAGAGATACAGTACCCACGCACTTGGCTGTCTTTTCCACAAGCAGATTCGCGAGTAGAAATTTATAACCCTGTCAAAGATGACGCCCTATCCGTAACGACGATTGAGCTGTCTGTGGGTCATTATACCTTTCATGTCATGTCTTTATTAATGTTTTATTTGTTGCTTTGATTGTTTTAGAATAGAATATGCAGTGGGAATATAGAGGGAGATAAGTAGTGAAAGTTTTGCCTGGGTTGATTGTGCGTCGATCCATTGTTAATGCCTCAGGGCTCCAGTAGGTGGGTTCGTGCGCCTCCTTCACTCAATACAGACGAGTGAGAGCTGCGTGTCTGTGCCGTTCTTTCACCTCTCCTCACTATTTCCCCTGTTTAAGGTAACTGCCATGCACATATCTGTATAAATGTGTGTTACTGTTGATTATTACGTTGTTATCATTGTTCATTGTAGCGAAAGATGTGAATTGCGGACTATTTTGCTGAGAAGTTCAAGTTAAATGCTGTTGCTGTGTATGCTAGTTTTCCCTATTACTCCGCCATATTGTGTGAAGATTTTTCTGTTACTACCTGTATAAGTTAACTACTGAAAGACATGTAGTACTTAAAGTATTATTTCATTGCTGTGGAAAGTTAGTGACTGTGTCAGCTAACATGTGCGAGTTAAAAAGATGTTTTTGTCTAATGCTACAGTTCGTGTTATCTAAAGTATTCTCATCAGCTAATGCAACGAACAATAGTGACTTAGTTTGGATACAGTTGTCCTGAGATTGAGTGCATCCATAAGAATATTGTTTTGGTTGTATTGCTTTTGAAACTCAATACAGACGAGTGAGAGTGAGAGCTGCGTGTCTGTGCCGTTCTTTCACCTCTCCTCACTATTTCCCCTGTTTAAGGGCACAACATTATGGGACCTAGAGGCAGCGTTCTCACATTTAGAGGAAGACTGGCAGAAATCCTAGGATTCAAAACAGAAGAACCGTTTGTACTTCATTATAAAAACACATACGCACCGCATCCTGCTGACATATACGGGGGAAAATACAACATGTTTATTTATGCAGATATCGCCGATTATCAACTTGTGGGTGACGCCCACGCGCAGCTATTAAGGGCTATAAATATCACAGACGGCAAAATATCTAAAATATTACCTCGCCCAAGCAGGGGGTGATTTGGGAGGGTATATAGGGACCAGCACGCAATATGGCGCAGGTCTGGGCGGATTGTTCCGCAGCTTATTTAGATTTGCAGTACCGCTGTTTAAAAAAGGAGTCAGTATAGTCAAACCCCACCTAAAAACCGCAGCGTCAGGCATAGTGTCTGATGTCATATCCAACATAACTAAGCCCACAACCACTAACCAGGACGGTAACGGAGTGTATGTGTATACGCCCAATACTTCAAAAACCCCACCCACAGCACGCACACTGTCTAGAAAGCTTAAAACCACAAAATCAGCCAGAAGATCCAACAAACGGACACCGTCACGCGGAGTGAAAAGACCCAGAACCAAGCGTTCAAAAACTACAGCATTTGACATATTCTAAATGGCGCTGTTACACAGTCAATCTGGAGAATGTGTAAAAACAGAGCTGGACCTGTTTACTGTTCCTACACACAGACTAGCATTGAGAAAAGTACGCTTTTATTGAAATACCTCCTGTTTCGGCAATCACTGATGGAGGCCCGATCGAGTTTTACATCTCATCGTCTGGCGAAGACTACCTGGATCTAAATGACACATATATCTACACACGTGTGAGAATCACAAACGCTGATGGCTCAAACCTGGCTAGAGATGCTAACGTAGGATTTATTAATGATCCCGGATGCACCTTATTTAGTCAAGTCGATGTTAATTTGGGACAAACGCTCATTAGTCAATCATCCAACACGTATCCATACAGAGGTGTGATAGAATGTCTTATCAATTATAATAAGGACACTTTAGACACACAGTTCAGCACCGGGTTATTCTGTAAGGATACAGCATCACACATGAATGACACATCCATAAAAGGGGACAACCAAGGCCTTGTGACCAGAGGCGAATATACAGCGAATAGCAGCATTGTTGAATTGATAGCGCCTGTACATGCAGATCTGTTTTTTCAAGAAAAACTGATACTTAATGGAATCGACCTGTCACTGAAATTTGTGCGCTCTAATTACGAGTTTGCACTCATGACAGCTGATGCCAATGCATACAGAGTTAAAATTGTCTCAGCCAGTCTCTTTGTCAAGAAAGTTAGTATATCACCGAGCGTCAGACTTGCACACAGCAAGGCCATGCAAATGCAAAATATGCTATAGACAGAGTATCTTTAAAGACTTTCTCCATACCAGCAGGGTCTCGAATATCAACTAATGGCAATTTATTTATGGGCAGGATACCTAAATTTGTCATCATTGCATTCATTGATAATGAAGCTTTTACAGGAAGTCCCACCCGTAACCCATTTAATTTCAAAAACTGTGATATAGAATTCATTTCTTTATACGCTGATGGTCAGGCTTATCCTGCTAAACCGTTCCAGCCAAATTTTCAGAGAAAACAGTATACCAGAGAATTCTATCAGGTGATACAAACCACTGGAAGACATTTAAAGGACAGGTCACTTGCCATATCGCGTAATGACTTTGGTAACGGGTATACATTATTTTGTTTCAATCTGGAAGCTGACGAAGGACATTCAGGCAATGTATCGTTAATTAAAACTGGGAACGTGAGGCTTGAAGCCCGTTTCAGAAACCCGCTACCCCACACATTGAACATCTTGTGTTATTCGGTATTTGATTTAGTCATTGAAATATCTAACATGAGACATGTGCTCATGGATTACTATTGAGACAACAAACACGGTCATGAACACTACAGAACTAACAGCTGTGATCGGCAAGATTATCAACAAAAACACACATTTTCTAGGAGTGGTAGCCTGCGATCAGCTACCCAATGCACAGCTTCAAAGACTCCCTACTGTGGCTATTGTAAACACTCACCCTTCTACAATGCCCTGGGAACACTGGCTTGCTGTTTATATTTCGAGAGACAAACGCGGTTATTTTTTTGATAGTTTTGGAAAATCGCTAGACCGTTTTCCACCAGAGATAAAGGTGTTTCTTCTAAAAAACTGTTCCACTATTATATATTCAGGAAAACAAGTGCAGAATGACTTCTCCATCACATGCGGTCAACATTGCGTATTTTTTTTTATTTCATATACAAAATGGTGTATCTTATTCACATTTGCTTAACATGTATTCTACTAATTTAACTTGTAACGATGCTATGGTGTGTCGCTTTGTCAACAACATACAACCTGTGGCTGTATGTGGCGATTATGTGTGTGTGCAACAAGGATACTGATGTGTACTAGTGGTTATAATAAAAGACGATATGAGAGCATGATTTAATCAAGTCAACGGTGTTTATTATCAAAAACTATTGCATATATTAGACAGACACATCATACAGGCTTCAAGAGTAATAAAGAAATCAAACATTATACAACAATAGAAAAAAAAACTGTAATAAAAGAAAACAATCTAACAGTTAGTGAAATAAATTACAGCAGAAAAACACCAAACAGTCAATATTTTAGGCAGAAAAAACATTACAGCTGTGATAAGAAATAGTCTGAATTCAAAAATCCAACCACTCGACAGGACCACCCTTTAATTTATTTTTTTTATTCTTTATTTTTTTCTTTAATGTACAGGGAGTGCAGAATTATTAGGCAAATGAGTATTTTGTCCACATCATCCTCTTCATGCATGTTGTCTTACTCCAAGCTGTATAGGCTCGAAAGCCTACTACCAATTAAGCATATTAGGTGATGTGCATCTCTGTAATGAGAAGGGGTGTGGTCTAATGACATCAACACCCTATATCAGGTGTGCATAATTATTAGGCAACATCCTTTCCTTTGGCAAAATGGGTCAAAAGAAGGACTTGACAGGCTCAGAAAAGTCAAAATAGTGAGATATCTTGCAGAGGGATGCAGCAGTCTTAAAATTGCAAAGCTTCTGAAGCGTGATCATCGAACAATCAAGCGCTTTCATTCAAAATAGTCAACAGGGTCGCAAGAAGCGTGTGGAAAACCAAGGCACAAAATAACTGCCCATGAACTGAGAAAAGTCAAGCGTGCAGCTGCCAAGATGCCACTTGCCACCAGTTTGGCCATATTTCAGAGCTGCAACATCACTGGAGTGCCCAAAAGCACAAGGTGTGCAATACTCAGATACATGGCCAAGGTAAGAAAGGCTGAAAGACTTACCACCACTGAACAAGACACACAAGCTGAAACGTCAAGACTGGGCCAAGAAATATCTCAAGACTGATTTTTCTAAGGTTTTATGGACTGATGAAATGAGAGTGAGTCTTGATGGACCAGATGGATGGGCCCGTGGCTGGATTGGTAAAGGGCAGAGAGCTCCAGTCCGACTCAGACGCCAGCAAGGTGGAGGTGGAGTACTGGTTTGGGCTGGTATCATCAAAGATGAGCTTGTGGGGCCTTTTTCGGGTTGAGGATGGAGTCAAGCTCAACTCCCAGTCCTACTGCCAGTTTCTGGAAGACACCTTCTTCAAGCAGTGGTACAGGAAGAAGTCTGCATCCTTCAAGAAAACATGATTTTCATGCAGGACAATGCTCCATCACACACACGTCCAAGTACTCCACAGCGTGGCTGGCAAGAAAGGGTATAAAAGAAGAAAAACTAATGACATGGCCTCCTTGTTCACCTGATCTGAACCCCATTGAGAACCTGTGGTCCATCATCAAATGTGAGATTTACAAGGAGGGAAAACAGTACACCTCTCTGAACAGTGTCTGGGAGGCTGTGGTTGCTGCTGCACGCAATGTTGATGGTGAACAGATCAAAACACTGACAGAATCCATGGATG
This sequence comes from Oreochromis aureus, assembly GCF_013358895.1. NCBI lineage: Eukaryota > Metazoa > Chordata > Actinopteri > Cichliformes > Cichlidae > Oreochromis > Oreochromis aureus. The sequence goes on from NW_024108924.1 coordinate 40,664, forward strand.
CAGGCTTTTGAGTGTCCTTGCAAAGAAAAGTGGCTATATTGGTCGCTGATTTGTTTTTGTTTTGTTTTTGAATGTCAGAAATGTATATTTGTGAATGTGGAGATGTTATATTGGTTTCACTGGTAAAAATAAATAATTGAAATGGGTATATATTTGTTTTTTTGTTAAGTTGCCTAATAATTATGCACAGTAATAGTCACCTGCACACACAGATATCCCCTAAAATAGCTCAAACTAAAAACAAACTAAAAACTACTTCCAAAAACATTCAGCTTTGATATTAATGAGTTTTTTGGGTTCATTGAGAACATGGTTGTTGTTCAATAATAAGATTATTCCTCAAAAATACAACTTGCCTAATAATTCTGCACTCCCTGTACTATCACGCAGTGAGACGCCCGGGGTGTTCTTTTTAGGCGTGTGTTTTAAAAACCCAGTGTCATCAGGCAGTGTGTGATCTGTTTTATACAAGGCAAGGGTCTTACGTACGCCGGCATTGGATATGACTGATAACGGTATGTTTAAATCTGAAACAGCCTTTAAAAACTCTGTCCAGCCTATAGGTCTGAAACCTTCAGAAGGTGTGTGTGTGGATGTGACGGCTTTAATCAGATCATAAATGTGTGAACCCGTTATAGTGTGTTTATCAAGAACAATTTCGCCTTTGTCATTGTAAGAAATAGTGTTTGGCGAGCTGATAGAATGAGTTCTGCATTCCTCCTACTCCTTTTAGATATGTGTGTCAAAACATTCTCTGCGATAAAATCCTTCACACCTGCAGCCTCATAAGCAAGAGGGGTGTCCGCAGGAGGGGTTTGCACCTCTGTGTTAAGCTGCTCCGGTAGGGATAATGACAATACACTCTTTTCACGGGCCCCTTGTCTCACAAGTGCTAGGTATCTTTGGAGAATATCGCTATATTTTTTAGCTTTCTCATACACATCTATGTCTGATTCTTTTAACACATGAAGCATCTCCTTGTCCAAGTCATTCTGAGCCTGCTGTCTGATGTTTGCGGTGTACTGTGGCGGTTGCTTCAATAAGTCCAACTGATGTTGGGGCACCAAAAACATCTTTTGCACATGTTCCATTTTCACCTGTTTGCTATCAGACTGGTTATGAAAGGACTGCAGCACCTAATAAGGGTAGTAAAACCCTCCAGATTGGTTGATTGTCTTTCTCTTTTCAAAGTTTTTATATTTTTTGTCAGCAATCAGTCTGATTAGAGTTTTTCTTTTTTAGCTGTTTGTACTGTTGATTGGTCAGTGCAATGTTACCTTGCAATACGTTAAAGGCTATCTCACACAATGCATTGATGAAATCCAAGCTTGCATTGCTAATAATAACTCTGCGTGAGATCCGTGGAGACTTGTATATCAACTCCAACAGAGACAGATTCCTCCGCATGCGTGATGACATCCTTTCACCTCTTCACTGTTTTTTGTTTAGGGATATAAACAACCGGACGGTCTGACAGTAAATTTGTTCTGAGTCTTAAATAGTCCGGGTCTTGGCTTTATAGTCTATTAAAAGATACCCATATGTTGCGGATGTAGCATCATTAAACGCTTCTAAAAAATATTTAGTATTACCAGGAAACATTTGTCTACCTAAAAGCATGATTTGATATTTATCTCTAGGATTTTTAAAACAATATTAGGTAGTTAGTGTTCAAGGAAATAGTTCTACTGGATTTTCCTTGAATAAACAAATTCTGAACCAGATATATACAACTCAAATTCCTATGATGCACATACTTTGTGAACACATTTTGTACTTCTAAATTGTTAGCAGCGTCGTTCATTACATCGTCTATAATTAACAAATTGTTCTTGTCTATAGGCAGAAGGGTGTCATCAGCCAGAGATTCGGGTATACCGTTAACAAAGTTTATGGCTCTTATCTTAACAAGTTGGTCATATAAAGGCTGCCAGCATGAGTATATATACACAATGTTATCAATGTTGTGTGAAATAATCCCAGATGCATTTTCAATGACATTTTTGACAAAAAAAAGTCTTGCCGCAGTTACTGGGACCGCTGACCACCATGCTGAACGGGTGCTGCAACCTAGCGTCAAACCCATGAGCTAATTTAAAATCCATAAGGCAGGGTTGTGTACTCTGAGCACACGGCGCTTGTTGTAGACAACTTTAAGCTTCTTCACAACGGCTTCATTCTTCAAATGAAGCTTCTTTTTCTCACGTTTGATATTATCAGACACAGCCACTAGGTGTGCGTCTGATGCCTGATTGGCTACAAACTTGTGGACTAAACCTTTCAAGGATTCGTGGGTGACAACTTTGGAGTTTTGTGCATTCAGTGTTACACCTTTACATTTGACCTGGTTTTTCCCAGCGATGTGTGATACGCGTAGCATTTTTGGCCCACCAGAAACAAATTCTGCTATGTGATCCTCCACACCTCCCTGTCCAGAAGCTAATTCACTGGTGAGATCACTCAGAAAAGGGCCTAGAGGAGGCATCCAGTCGCCAGGGCGTGCTGTGAAAATGACGCTGTCTGTATCACAATACAGCACGCGCTGCTGCAAGTTGTCTAACAAATCATACAACATGAGTCTGGCGTGTGCAGTGGTCATGGCCCCCACAAAGACATTAACGTCCTTGACGCGGGATGCTCTACCATCGGCGTTGCGCCACTGCACCATGGCGACGTCGTCAGAGATGAAACAAAACTGCCGCACGTCGTACTGGTCGCTGAACATTAGCTGGCTAAACCTGGACGGGTCTGTGATGAGCTCAGATGACGCCATGTTTGACCTCATACTGAAACGACTCCATAACGAGTTTAGCAACAGCTTGTTGCAGTTTCGAACAGCTTTATTTACACATATTTTGGCCAGATCCAGCATTATTCCCTCCTTTTCATAATACTCGGCTATGTACTTTTGCTGTTCGTCAGGGGTTTTCACATGTTCTGGATAAGATAAGATAAGATAAGATAAGATAACCTTTATTAGTCCCACACGTGGGAAATTTGTTTTGTCACAGCAGGAAGTGGACAGTGCAAAAGTTATGAAGCAAAAATTAGAATAAAATAAAATAAGAATAAATGCAGTACACAACTGTACAGAATAGAATAAAATAAAATACTATATACAGTAGAATAAAATAGAATAAAATATACAATAAGATAAAAATAGAATACAAATGCTATATACAACTGAGTAAAAATACAACGATGCCAGAAAAGATTATTGTACATTAGTCTTATTGCACATGTGTGGATGTGTGTGTTTGATCAGCTGCAAAAGTCTTTATTGTGGAGTCTGACAGCAGTGGGGAGGAAAGACCTGCGAAATCTCTCCGTCCCACACCGTGGTGCCGCAGTCTCCCACTGAAGGAGCTGCTCAGTGCTGTCACAGTCTCATGCATGGGGTGGGAGATGTTGTCCAACAGGGATGACAGCTTAGCCGCCATTCTCCTGTCACTCACCACCTCCACTGGGTCCAGAGGGCATCCTAGAACAGAGCTGGCCCTTCGGATAAGCCTGTTCAGTCTCTTCCTGTCCCCAGCAGAGATGTTGCCGCCCCAGCAGACCACACCGTAAAAGATGGCTGAGGCCACCACAGAGTCATAGAAGGTCTTCAGGAGTGGGCCCTCCACTCCAAACGACCTGAGTCTCCGCAGCAGGTACAGCCTGCTCTGCCCTTTCCTGTAGAGGGCGCCTGAGTTATGAGTCCAGTCCAGTTTGTTGTTCAGATGAACACCAAGGTACCTGTAGCTGTCCACAGCCTCAATGTCCATACCTTGGATGTTCAGTGGTTGCAGTGGAGGATGTTTGTGCCTGCGGAAGTCTACCACCAGCTCCTTGGTTTTACTGGCATTGATCTGGAGGTAGTTCAGCTGGCACCAGTCCACAAAGTCTTGAGTCAGTTCTCTGTACTCCTTGTCGTCCCCATCAGTGATGAGGCCGACTATTGCAGAGTCATCAGAGAACTTCTGCAGGAAGCACTGGGTGGAGTTGTGGGAGAAGTCTGCAGTGTAGATGGTGAAGAGGAACGGAGCCTTCGGAGCTAGAACTGTTCCCTGTGGGGCCCCCGTACTGCAGACGACCCTGTCCGACACACAGCCCTGAGTCCTCACATACTGTGGTCGGTCAGTGAGGTAGTCCAGAATCCAGGTAGTGAGGTGATGGTCCACCCAGAGTTCTCCAGCTTGTCCTTCAGAACCGAGGGAAGAATAGCGTTGAAGGCACTGGAGAAATCAAAGAACATGATTCTCACAGTGCTCCCAGCGGTCTCCAGGTGAGCGAGGGAACGATGTAGGAGGTGAATGATGGCATCATCCGCTCCAATGCAAGGCTGGTAGGCAAACTGAAGTGGGTCCAGTGATGAGCTCACAAGGCGCCGAGCTGAGCCAGGACCAACCGCCCAGGGTCTTCATCAGGTGGGATGTCAGAGCCACCGGCCTGTAGCAGTTGAGGTCCTTGGGGCGTGAAGTTTTTGGCACTGGTACAACACAGGAGGTTTTCCAGAGCTGTGGGACTCGTCCCAGCCTCAGGCTCAGGTTGAAGAGGTGCTCCATCACCCCACACAGTTGGTCCGCGGCAGGACCTGACGACCCTTGAGCTGATGCCATCTGGACCCGCTGCCTTCTTGGCTTTAATCCTCCTCAGTTCCCTCCTAACCTGGGTGGTTGAGAGAGACAGGCTGGAGCCTTGTGTTGAGTGTGTATTGGATGCTGTTGTTGGGGTGGGGAGGAGTGAGCAGGGTGAATAGAGGAGGTGTGAAGTGTCTGAGGTGTCAGAGGTGGAACAGCAGCAGTGGGGTGGTGAGTCTGCAGCCGATGTTGGAGACTGCCTCATGGCTGAATCAAATCTGTTGAAGAAATGATTCAGTTCATTTGCCCACCTCACATCCCTCCCAGGCAGAGAGTTCTGATGTTTGTGGCCCCGAGATGGTTCTGAGGCCTCTCCAGACTTCACCAACGTTATTTTGCTGAAGCTGGTTCTCCATCTTCTGCCTGTAGCTGTCCTTCCCATTCCTTATCAGTCCCCTCAGCTCTCTCTGCACCCTTTTCAACTCCTCTTTGTCTTTGGATTTGAAGGCCCTCCTCTTCTGCTTGAGGACAGCTTTAATTTCTGGGGTAATCCAAGGTTTGTTGTTGGAGAAACACCGTACAGTCCTGGTAGGTACGGTGTTATCCACACAGAAATTAATATAGTCAGTAATGCATGTAGTAAGGCTGTCGATGTCCTCTCCGTGGTTGTCACAGATCACCTCCCACACAGTCGACTCAAAACAATCCTTAAGAGCCTCCTCGCCTCCTCCGACCATCTCTGCACTGTGCGGGTGGCTGGTGGCTCCCTGCGCACTAAGGGCTCATACACAGGGACGAGGTGCACCAGGTTATGATCAGATCTGCCCAGGGAGGGAGAGGTGATGAACTGTATGCCTCTTCTGCATTGGCATACAGTAAGTCCAGTGTTTTATTGTCTCTGGTTGGGCAGGTCACATACTGGGTGAAGGTGGGCAGTGTGGAGTCCAGTGAGGCATGATTGAAGTCCCTGATATTATGAGAAGGGCTCTCGAGATTGTGTTTGCAGTCTGCTGACCACAGAGTGGAGAGAGTCACATGCTGCATCCGCATTGGCCGAGGGGACATACGCTGTTATCGCGATAACATGCGAGAATTCCCGGGCAGGTAGTACGGACGCATGCTAACGGCTAACAGCTCAATGTCTCTGCTGCAGAGTTGTTCTTTCACAGTGATGTGCCCGGGTTACACCATCTGTCATTCACAAACACTGCCAGTCCCCTCCTTTCCTCTTACCGCTGTCTCTCGTCCCTGTCCGCCGCAGCAGCTGGAATCCTGGTAGTGTCACGCTTGTGTCCGGAGTTAGCGGTGTTAGCCACGACTCCGCTACCATCATGATGCTACATTGCCGGTACTCCTCTGTGACCAGGTTAGCGACGTGAGCTCATCCATCTTATTGGGCAAAGATCTTACATTTCCAATAATTATAGAAGGAAGAGATGGTCGATAACGCCTCCTTCTCGGGCGACGGCGCTCCTTCCCAGCACGACACCCCGCCTTTTCCTCCTCAGCTCGCTGGGAATGTCGGGTCTGTCCGCCGGCAGTACAGCTGCGGGACGTGGCGCTAACAGCTGATCCTTACTGTAAACAAAGGATCCCTGCTCTGGGTCCCCAGACACGGGTGAAAAAAGTAGAAAAAAACTAAGAAAAACGACCAGAACTAACACAAAACGGTAGAACATGGTTGCAGAGTCTAATTACTAATACGTTAGTTATAAAAAATTACGAGAAAAAAAGACAAGAAAGAAAGAGACTCAGAATGAGCAGAGCTGCTGTAACAGGCTGCCGCACACGGGGGGCGCCGGAAGTGAAGAATACCCCAAGGCCTTCTGTTTAAGTTTTGGGAAAGGCTTTCACATAGTCTTTAAACAATGTGTCGGTCTTGTTGGGGAAATGCCACACCTCATCAATAGAAACAAGCTTGTATCCTTTCTCAACAGCTTTTTCAAGCTCAAATGAGACCCATGTACCTTTCAACACCCGTTCACTGTCACTGTGCCCGCATGCAGTGTGCTGGTTCTGGTCTTCAGCGCACATGCTGCAGAGTGGAAACATCAGTTTGCCGTGGCACCTGTAGGGAAGGACGGGGTGAAAAAGCCCTCTTGGTGGCAGTACTGTGCATTTAACAAAACCGAAATAATTTTCTAGCTTGTCAAAGTTGCTGTAAATGATTTGAGGATGTCCTACAGGATAATCTTTTTTAGATTGCACTGTGGGATACAGACTGGTGAAGTCATAGTAAAATATTTTTTCATCACACGCAACCTTGTGGTACAGTTTTAGAGCATTTGTGCAACTGCCAAAAAGGGCGTCTTGGGGATTCAGGCGTTCTGGCTTTCTGTATGTGTGCATGAAAGCTACGACTGCAGGGTCTGTCTGCTTCAAGGCAGCCCATTCGCACTCCCACATCACAACAACGCTCAAACTGTATTGTGATCTCAGTGCATCCACTTTGTCACAAAACATACGATGCAGCAGTCCATAGGACAGGATTTACTTCACTCTCGGGGTAGCATTTAACACATCCGTGGTGAAAACATCCTGCAAATTCGTAAGCCGTGTTACTTGTGTGGTCAAAGCTGTCCACAAAATATGGCCCAACCCGCTGTTCACCTCCTCTGAGAGCGTGTTTTATCACTGTGTTGGTGGTGTGGGACACATATTGAAGCCATTCAATAGAGACATTTGAAAATGTCTTATTCTGTTCAACGTATGCACCGTCATACGTGAGAGCAAGCGTGTCTCTAGGCAGAAACAGTGTTTTATACACTCCCATACTGAATGCAGCCAGGGTGGTGTGCATGAATGGATCAACTTGTGTACAACCCAGCAGAGTGTCACGATATATGGTGCATGCTTTACGCAGGACATCAACATCGTTAACACAGTAGCGCCTGAGTTCAGCCTGAAAATCAAAGGTGTTCTGTGAAGCGGTCTGGTACCATTCCATGAAGCTCGCCTTACCACTTTCAGACATGCGCTCATAGCCATAGAAGGAGGGGTCTGGGTATGGGCCAACATAATACTGGTTATCCCTAGTGTTGAATCTGTGTGGGAAATGGCCCTTCTGGAGGTCTTGAAAACCTAAAGCAGAGGGTATTTTAGCAACACCCATGGGCAAAAAGCTGAACGAATCAATCCATCGCTGGTCATAGTCCGCGTCATGCATCAAAATCACACGGCTCCCTCTCATTGTGACGGTAGGTGTTATATGCTGCTTGACAAAGTACTCCAAAAGTATGTAGTTATCAAAGCCAGATGCGTTATGGGCTATGAATGTGTACCCACGAAACCTCGGGCGTCTGTAATGCTGCACAAACGCCGCCACACATTTTAATGTATTAAATGTGAACTTGTTGCCCTTCAGATCAGACGCACACACAAAGTTGGCCTCATGTTTGCCGTTGTGATACCGTGTCTCAAAATCATATAAAATATATTTATCACAAGGGTTCTGTTGTTCAACAGGCTGTATGAAACACTGATGTTCAGAGTCCCCGGCTAATTTAGGCTCGCGGCAGTGCTCGCATTTAGGCTGGACACATCTGTGTGGTGATTTCTTTGATTCTTTATATGTGACACTGCAACTCATGCAATGCTTCATATTGTCGCACGGTACCATGTTGTGTTTTATTTCTGGTAATTTGTGTTGTTGGTAACAGTGTTGTGATTTGCAGATGCGGTTACAGTCACCGCATTTCACGGTGGGACCTCTGTGGTGGTGACAGAGTGTGAAACATACGTTGCATCTATGTTTACAGCTGTGATAGAGTGGTCTTTCATATGTATTGTAACAAAAATTACACACATAGGCTGCCCCGAGAAAAATTTCAATCAGGTGATAGTGTTCATTGTGTAGGTACATCATTACAGTGTTTGGATTTGGATCATCATGTGTGAAAAAAGTACGCAGGCGTTTACGTCCTGCTGCGTGATAATAGATTACTATCTTAATGTTTAGGTGTTTCTCAAATTTGCCGACATCAGAAAATGATACTGCCTGTGTGTCACATAGACCTACTTGAGCATGTAACTGTTTAGCAGTAGCATGTTTTTCATGCTCGGGGGCTGTTGGGTTTAATGAATGTGCTATGCAAAGGGAGAAGCACAAATTGTTGTGCGTATTGTTTGGTGTGTACAAATGTTTACCCTTCTTTGAGAGAATCTCATCATGAGGGATGTTAGCCAGTTTTAAGCGAACACCGCCGCCGCTACTGTTTTGTGCAACCGTGACAATAAACTCTAATTCATCATCACCGATAGATTCGTCATTATTTTGCATAACTTGTGCTATTTGGTCGAGAAACAGGTCAGGGTCATACTGATCATCAGGATTTATAACAGCTTGAGCATCAGAAGCCAACGAGGGCCCCCGCAGGACCACATTTAGAACACAACCCTGCTGAGATCCTGCCACTGCTCTATCTATCACGTTAGCTAAGCAGCTTCTAACTCTTTCTGGCACTTGTTCTGGATCATCAAGACTTATGTCCCTAAAATCAAGGCGCTTGCGCAGTTCACGGGCGTTGAAATTAGGTATCTCTCTGATGCTAAGCTGACTGTGACTGCCAGACCCCGACTGAACAACGGGCCCGACTGCTGCAGCACCTGTTTGTGAATGGTTAACACTTAAGGAATTTCCATTGTTTGAGGGGCTGTGTGGTGATGCGTCAGCAACAGCAGCAGCAGCAGCAGCAGATGCAGTAGCGTTAGCACCCAGATAAGCATGTGCGCTAGGTGCACCCACCCGTTCAGGGGTGAGAGAAGGCTCAGTAATAAGACAATCATCGGTAGCCTGAGTAACAGCAGTCCGTGCAACAGCAACATCCGTGGCAACGGCCAAATCGGATGTGTTTCGGATGCATGATCACCAGCATCATCAGCAATAGGTTCAGAATGAGTTGGACAAGGACGCTCATTAGACACACCACTGCGTGCTGCAGCGAGACTACTAAGTGTTGCATGCAAAACTTGACAATTGCTTACTAATTGTGCAGCCGCCTGGTTAAAAGCCTCAAACCATTTAGTTCGAGTGGCAGTACCATCATTGTGTTTGAATAATTTACGGGGTGGGTCCATGATGTGGATTTTAAAAGTCACCTATTTAGAATGGTGGTATTAATGAGACGTAATAAACCTGAGGTATTGTTTATTGCCTGCTGGATACTAGTTAGAACCCGTGCTATTTCTTGCAAGTTGCCCCGTGGTGCTTCTTGATCTTGGTTAAGTTTAGCTGCTATTTCTCGTTGATGCTGACTAAGTTTAGCATCGATCAAAGATAATATATAATTTTTTGAAGCATAATGGCTCTGTTCAAAAGTAGAGGGGTTTGCTGCGTTTAAGTATGCATCATATGCCTGTGATATTTGTGAGTCTGTTATGCAACCTTCTTCAAAACCTATGTCTGAATCACTGTTGTTGTATCTGAGACATTCTGGCGTGGCGGGTATGTCATTTATATTGAAATCTGATAGAGTGTACTCAAAAACATCGCTGAAATCACTAGGCAGACACTCACCGCTGGTATGTGTGGTCCGGTGATGAAGAATTCTTCCGAGTCTCCGATGTTGCCCAAAGGTTGTGGTTTTTCTTGTTGTTCTGGGAGTTCAATATTGCGTAAATATTCCAAAAACATCAAGGGGTCTTCATGGGGCCCATAGTGATAAGGGGTTGTGTGATCGCTGTGGAGATAGACGGGTGTTAGAAACATTATAAATATATATATATATATATATATATATATATATATATATATATATATATATATATATATATATATATATATATATATATATATATATATATATATATATATATATATATATACACACACGGTGTATCATTTCAAAAGCAGGATGTGTTTGGCTCTTTTGATTTATTTATGGCTATACTCACACTTTGTTTTGTGTTATTCCGGATGGCCCCGGTTCTTGACATGATGCGTACTCTGTCTCAGGCCTGTTGTATTAGAACATTTGTAAATATTTAAAACCTTTTTTTTTCCTTCAAATTGAATGTCGTGTATAGAGATTTGTATACATACCTAGCGTGAAGGCTTGGTCTTATCGCCACCGCTTCTGTAGGTTTTTTTGGACAACTTATTGAACCTGTGCCCGGGGGAGGGGGTAAGCACAGTTAATACAAGGTTTAAACAAAACACACACACATATTTAAAACATGTGTAACACTGTATTTACCTAGTGTTTTTTAGAGGTGTTGTTTGCCCAATATAGCTTTGTGATCCTGTAGAAAGAAAGAGAAATACACATTTTAATGTTACTATGTGTGAAACAGGTAAGATTGCTTCTAAAACATTGAGGCACAAACTGTTTTGTGTGAGCTGATGACTGTTTTTAAAAAAGAAGAAGAAACACAAATCTTGTGTAAGTGGAACGTATGGTGTCCCGTTGTGCCGAGTTCCTAAAAATCAGGCTTTTGTTTAGAAAAGAAAACAGTTTGAATATTTTATGATATACTGGTGTATAAATTTAAGAATCCATTAATAGTCTTGTTTTACTTAACATATATGTTGTCCATGTTAAACAGAACACTGTTAGGTTTGCTGCCCGTGATGATGAATGACGTGTTATGCTCTCAACGGTCGATGTAAAGTAGTGAGGGAAAATACAGGGTGTCTGATTAGGGCGTTTTTATATAGGTGGGGCTTGTTTCAGTTGACCTCTGACACGATAAGATAAAAAGGGTAGGATGTAAAGAAGAAAGGTGGAAAGCTTTTTGGGAGTACAGGTAGGAGGTGTAATTGTCTGCCTGTACAGATAAAGGTGTGGGGGTGTAAGCTAAAAGAAAAACCTTTGGAGGTTCAGCTGGACAAGGTTTCAGTTGACCTCTGACATGATAAGATAAGATAAAGGAACTGTTTTGTAATGAAAAACTATGGAACTACTGTTGGGATGTGTGAGTGCTGGGATGCTCTTGATAAGGATGGCTCTTTTTTATGACTTCTTCTGCTGACTGTAGGGGGTCTAACTGTAACCCCCTCTGTCTAACTGTTGCAGAGTTAAGAATATGTAGTTTTAGAAGTATCCCTGTTTATTTCTAAAGGAATACCTGCTGTTTGTGGTATTCTGTTTAAAAACTATTAGCCTCTGTGTCTTTCAGAACGCTAAAGAAAAGTAAAATGCTCCTAAAATCATCTATGTGTGTTTGTGATTAGTAGATAATAATATGGCTTGTTGCATTAAAGGAACATTGGGGTTGATACAGTGCTAGTGTGGCTATGTGTGAATATGTGTTTTTTAGAAGTATCACAGTTTATTTCTAAAAGAATACATGTTGTTTGTTGTGCTCTGTTTAAAACTATTTGCTCCTGTGACTGTTCGAAGCGGTAAAGAAAAAAGCAAAATACTAAATTAAATCCTCTATGTCTAAATACCAGAGCTCTGAGACCTATACAATCCTTCAAAAACAGTTTAATTAAAACACATAATGGTTTCATTAAATAAAACACTATTAAACACATGTAAACTCATATGACCCCCTGAACTCACATGCATGTGCAAAGTACCTGTTCACGCGCACACGCACTCACATGGACGCGATTGGAAAAGGGGAAGTGAGGGGTGTGGGGGAAAAGGGGAAGTGGGGTGGGGTGGGGGGCAAAAGTTACCTCTGTATTACTACTATCCCCCTAACCAAAGTATACGTTTTCGTTTTGTGAATAACTTGAACATCTTAGCTCAAACAGCTGCAAAACCTGTTTGGCCGAGACGGAGATATTGAATTCTATAGCATAAAGCCATGAATATGTGTGTCTGAGTCTTCTATCAAAAGTTACACCTATCTTTATCAACATGTACAAAAACGCTTTATTTCGCCAAGACACCGCGTTTCTTACTATTCCATGCATTTGAATGGAGTTCTCGCCCGAAACAAAGTATACGTTTTCATTTTGTGAATAACTTGTAAATCTCAGCTCAAACAGCTGCAAAACCTGTTTTCCCAACACGGGGATATTGAATTCTATAGGATAAAGCCGTAAATATGTGTTGTAATGATAACAGCAAATCCTTATTTGCCTAGTATCATGTGTTAGTTGTTAATACTCCTAGACTGTAGGGGGCGCTAGATAGCTAGGGGCGCTACCTCGGAGCAGACTGTGATGGCTAAGGTTGTTTTACATGTGAACCACAGTTTGATAAAATACCTTCTCTTCAAGTAATGGTGTCATTCTTAAGAACCCACAACAACATAAAGAAACAAGACATGGTGTCAGAAGATGGACTTGAAGAAAGGTAACGGACTACAATATAGCAGTACCGACGGATCAGCTTAGCAGTGAACGTAGTGTAGCTAACTCGCTGAGGGAGAGAAAAGAGACCTAGCGACGTGAGCATGGACGGCTTACACCCACCACCGATTCTTCAGTTGACTGGAAATGTGGCTGAAAATTGGAGAAGATTTAAGCAACGTTTCACGTTGTACCTGTCAGCAATTGGACTTGACGAGGCAAGTGATAAAAAGCAAGCGTCAGTGTTTTTGCATGTAGTGGGTGATGAGGCACTGGAAGTCTATAATAACTTCACGTTTACTGATTGTGACGGAATGAAGCTGAATAAAATAATGGAGAAGTTTGAGGCTTACTGCATACCTAAGAGAAATGTGACTGTTACGTCTCCTCGAGGGCAGGAGGGAATAACACAACAACTCCGGAAACTCGGTACAGGTGTTAAGAAACAGGTTTAATGGCAGCGCTCCCACAAAATAAATAACCTAAATTCAAACAACAAATGTGGGGGAGAAAGGGACAGTTAGGTTGTGCCAAAAAATCACCAAAAGACAAAACCAAAACATAGCTGAGCTACTATCCTAGAAAAACAAAAACAGAAAGTCCCTAAACCACAACTCAAAACAAGCTCAAAATTACAAGGGTGGCACCAACCTACTTACCTAGTGTTTCTAACAAACAGTCTCTACGTGAGTAAGTGTATGGGGTCCCCAAACTTACCTAGTCCACTTTTACTCCCACCACAACCATCAAACAAAAGAAACACAGCAGAGGAGCTTTACACATGAGCCAAACATTTCAAAGGAGGGAAGAGAGGCCGCACCCAGCCACAGGTGAGTCTCCTTATCAAGGTGTGCACTCCTGGTTTGTCCAATCAGGGTCTCCCTCCTCTAATTAGTTGGACATCCCCAGATTGACATCAGCCTGCAGTCTGCGACCTAAGGGATTAGCAAACAAAAGGAGAGGGAAAAGAAAACATGCAGCCTGCAGACACTTAACAGTGACATTTGAGAGGCACAGATTCTTCACATGTGTACAGAAGACAGGGGAGACAATAGATCAGTATGTCACAGAGCTGCAGAACAGGAGTAAAACATGTGAATTTGGAGGACTGACAGACTCTTTGATAAAAGACAGACTTGTGTGTGGGATTCCAGATAACGGTCTGAGAGAGAGGCTACTGAGAGAGGAAAATCTTGACCTGGAAAAAGCATTAACACTGTGCAGAGCAGCTGAAACAGTGAGGGCACAAGCTAAAGAACTGCTTGGTGACAGCTGCAGAGTGGATGCTGTGAATAAGAACACACACAGAGTCAAAAAGGAGAGTGCTGCTGAAATGAAACTGCAATTGAAATCGCCAGCAAATAGGGACAGAAAAGAAAAGACTTGTGGTCGCTGCGAATGCAACATCCTCCTAAAAATGTCCAGCATATGGGAAAAGATGCAATAATTGTAACAAAATAACCATTATGCTAGGTGCTGCAAAGCTCAAACCCTGAAACAAAGTACAGTCCATGCTGTGGATGAAGAAGACACAGAGGAACTCTATGTAGCTGCAGTGACAGACAATAAGACAGGTGAAAAGGACTGGATAATGACACTCAAAGTGAATGACACACTCATGAAAGTCAAGCTGGATACTGGAGCTCAAGTGAATGTCATATCAGAAGCAGAGTTCAAGAAAATCAGACCTAGACCTAAAATACATGCAACAAAGGTGAAAGTGAGTGGATACTCAGGTGCAGAAATACCTGTGAAAGGAAAATGCATGGTTAAAGTGACACACAAAGACAAGGAGCACACGCTAACATTCATTGTGGTGCCAAGAATGTGCAGCCTATACTAGGGTTACATGCCTGTGAGAGTCTGAACCTAGTGAAAAGAGTGCTCGTCGTGGAAACTGATGATGACATGGACTATAATGAGTTGATGAAGGAATATGGTGACCTATTTCAGGGACTTGGTTGCCTTGCTGGAGAACACACAATCAGAGTCGATGAAAGTGTAACACCAGTCATTCATCCATGCCGCAGTACCATTTGCTCTACAAAAGCCACTAAAAGCCGAGTTGGACAAGATGGAAAACCTGGAAGTGATTGAAAAGATCGATGAACCAACGGAGGGGTGAGTTCTCTTGTTATTGTGGAGAAAAAGACTGGAAAGCTCAGAGTTTGCATGGATCCTAGAGATCTGAATAGAGCAATAAAGAGAGAACATTTCAAACTACCTACAAGAGAAGAGATAATGTCACAGTTTGCAAAAGCGAAGTACTTTAGCAAGCTAGACGCTTCATCAGGATTTTGGCAACTGAAGCTGGACGAAGCAAGTTCAAAACTGTGCACGCTCAACAGCCCATTTGGCAGGTACAGATTCCGCGACTGCCGCTTTGGCATTGCTTCAGCACCTGAGGTGTATCACAAGACAATACACATGATCTATGAACACCTGGAAGGAGTCGACACGTCAATGGATGACATCATTGTGTGGGGAAGCACAAGAGCTGAACATGACATGAGACTGAGAAATGTTCTTGAAGCAACCAGAAAAGCCAATCTGAAGCTGAACAAAGAGAAATGTCAGCTTGGCGCGAAGGAACTGACATTCGTTGGAGATATCCTGAGCAGTG
Organism: Oreochromis aureus; assembly: GCF_013358895.1. Lineage (NCBI taxonomy): Eukaryota > Metazoa > Chordata > Actinopteri > Cichliformes > Cichlidae > Oreochromis > Oreochromis aureus. Next base: position 56,094 of record NW_024108924.1, read on the forward strand.
AAGGCATCAGACCAGATCCTCAAAAGGTGTCTGCAATTGAAAACATGCCGAGGCCGCAATGCAAGAAAGATGTGCAGAGATTTAATGGCATGATAAACTACATGGGAAAATTCATACCCAATCTCTAAGAGAAAATGGCGCCACTGAGACAGCTAACTGAAAAGAGAATCGAATGGGAGTGGGAGCTGCTAGGCCCAGGGGCCTCCTGCTCCACCAGGCCCAGGATCCACCAGCAGCCACTAGGCCCAGGATCCACCAGCAGCCACTAGGCCCAGGATCCACCAGCAGCCACTAGGCCCAGGATCCTCCAGCAGCCACTAGGCCCAGGATCCTCCAGCAGCTGCTAGGCCCAGGGCCCTCCTGCTCCACCAGGCCCAGGATCCACCAGCAGCCACTAGGCCCAGGATCCACCAGCAGCCACTAGGCCCAGGATCCTCCAGCAGCCACTAGGCCCAGGATCCTCCAGCAGCCACTAGGCCCAGGATCCTCCAGCAGCTGCTAGGCCCAGGATCCTCCTGCTCCACCAGGCCCGGGATCCTCCAGCAACCGCTGGGCCCAGGCTCCTCTAGCAAGGCACCAACAAGTAAATCGACAGTGACTTCAACGGGCCATCACAAGGTAATACCAATCTCACCATTTTCAAAATGCCGCCTAAAAAAGCAAACCCAGGAGTTGAAGAGGAGTTGGAGGAGATTAGGAAATCGCTTAATTTCATGTCTGATGAACTGAGCAAAGTGGCTAAACAACAGGGTATGCTATATGACCTAATGGATGAAATAAAACAACTAAAAAACTTGATAAAGGAGAAGGACAAGAAAATAGACGACTTGGAACGGCGACTCGAGGACCTTGAACAGTACACAAGAATGGATGACTTAGTCATAAGTGGACTGGAGACGAACACCGAACCTACGCCAGAGTAACAGCTGGCGGAGGTAAAGACGGTGAAGATGCCCCGGTAGAGGAGCTGCAAACGCTTGAACAGCAAGTGATAAAATTCCTTCAAACGAAGAACGTAAGTATTCAGAGCCATCATATCGCAGCATGCCACACGCCCCCAGAAAAGACAGTAAAACAAAGCCAGCAATTATTCTTCGTTTGTGAGTCGCAAAACAAAGATTGAGTTACTGAAACAGGGAAAGAAACTAAAAGGGACCGTGTGTATTTAAATGAACATTTAACGAAAAAGACTGCTGAATTGCAAGACAGGCACGCAGCCTGACAAAAAAAAAAATAAGATACAAGCGACATGGACGAGGAACTGCAAAGTAATGATAAGACTAAATGGCAATCCTGAAGAAGCGAAAGTTGTGATGATAAGAGAACTCAAAGACTTAGAGCAATATAAATAATCAGGAATCTGCTATGGAATCTATTGGAAAAGTGACAATTGATAATGAACAATGGGTATGGAAAGTGTTTCTGGCCTTATGGCTCAAAAACAATGGAAAAAACAACAACATAAACACATAAATGACAAGTTTGGACACAGATTATAGGTTTCATTCAGAGATATTGAAGAGGAAGACTTTGATTATGAGAAGGACTGTCAAGGAGGTTATTTTGCCACACACGCTGAGAAGATGAACTTCAAAACATTTAACTATGCAGAGCACAACATGCATGACCCTGAAACTAACACTGACCCAGATAATCACTTCTACAATAACAATAATAGTACTTGTGAGTACTATACAGATGACCAATTTAATATGAATATTAAAATGGCAAATGCATTGTCGGTCATACATTTCAATAGTAGAAGCCTGTATAAAAATTTTCTAAAATTACGGAATGTTTAAGTAAGTTAAAAAGTTTAATATAATTGCAATATCAGAAACATGGCTCGATAATGAGAAAGTTAGTGAAATGGGACTGGAAGGATACGAATTATTTACAATGAACAGGGTGAATAAAAAGGAGGCGGTGTTGCTTTATATGTAGATAAAGTTTTGAAATGTAGTCTGATTGAATGTATGTCAAGCATCATAGATGACGTAATGGAATGTGTTACTATTGAAATCCATGTTGAAAAAGCTAGCAATATAATTATAAGTTGCATCTATAGGACACCAGGATCATGCCTTGAGACATTCAATGAAAAACTTGCTGCTATGTTTAGCAACCTAAATGATAAAAAGTGCAAATAATTTGTGGTGATTTTAATATAGATTTGCTAAACCCAAACGGACATCAGAAAACAACAGATTTCATCAATACAATGTATAGTAACTCCTTTTCCTGTAATTATAAAACCAAGTAGAATAACAATTGATACAGCTACATTGATAGATAATATATTCACAAATAAAATTGACCATGAAATAGTAGGTGGACTTCTTATAACTGATATAAGCGATCATCTTCCTGTTTTTGCAATTTTTCAAAATTATTTTGGGATTAAAACTAAAAAAAGAATCAAACATTTGATATGATAGGACATAGAACAACAAGAGCCATTGCTGCCTCCAGGTGGACTTAAAGGAACACAATTGGAATGAGGTTTTTGCAAATGAAGATTCAAGTAGTGCATATGATGCATTCCTATCAACTGTAATTTTACTATATGAAAACATTGTCCTTTAATGAAAATCGCTAGAAAGCATCACAGATCAAATAAGCCATGGGTCACAAAGGGGATAGAAGATGCATGTAAAAAGAAAAATAATCTATATAAGAGATTCATAAAACAGAGGACAAAAGATGCTGAGATAAAGTACAAGTTATATAAAAATAGATTAGTAAATATTATAAGAACAAGTAAGAAAGAATATTACCACACATTACTGGAGCAAAATAGAAGTAACACACAAGAAACATGGAGGATATTAAATAGCATAATCAAAAGGGCTCAAAAAATAAGAATTATCCAGACTATTTTAAAAAGAGATAAAGATATTGTGCTTGATAAAACTAAAGACATTGTAAATGAATTTAATGATTTCTTTGTAAATGTTGGCTTTAATTTAGCAAAAGAAATTCCAGAGTCAAGAAATAATAATGACCTAAATAAACATATTACTCAGAATGTGTCCTCCATGTTTATTGGTGCTGTAACTCATAGAGAAATAATTAACATTGTGAAGACATTTAAAATAAAAAGTCCACCGACTGTTTTGGTATTGACATGATGTTAGTTAAGAGTATCATAGAATATATAGTGCAACCTTTCGCATACATTTGTAATCTGTCCTTTCGAACTGGTGTGTTTCCCTCACAAATGAAAATAGCAAAAGTTATTCCAATCCATAAAACGGAGAGAGATGTCAGTTTACCAATTACAGGCCAATATCACTACTCCCACAGTTCTCAAAAATTTTAGAAAAGTTATTTGTTAATAGACTTGATAAATATATTGAGAAGCATAATCTCCTAAGTGATTACCAATATGGCTTTAGAGTGAAAAGGTCCACTTCGATGGCAGTGATGGAACTTGTAGAAGGGATATCTAATGCAATAGATAATAAGGAATATACTGTTGGTGTTTTTATAGACTTACAAAAGGCGTTTGATACAATTGATCATTCTATATTAATGAATAAACTAGAGAGATATGGCATAAGAGGGATAGCATATAAGTGGATGAAAAGTTACCTGGATGACAGATATCAATATGTTGAAATCAATAATGTAAAATCTAAGCAGTTGAAGGTAACTTGTGGTGTTCCTCAGGGCTCTGTGTTGGGCCCTAAATTATTCATATTATATATAAATGACATATGTAGTGTTTCCAAACTGTTAAAATGTGTATTGTTTGCTGATGATACCACTCTGTATTGCTCAGGTAAAGACCTAGAACAGCTTCTGACTACAGTGGAAAAGGAGTTAAATATATTAAAAAACTGGTTTGATGTAAATAAGTTATCGTTAAATATAAAGAAAACAAAATTGATTATTTTTGGCACTAAACAAATGAAAAATGTATCTAAAATCAGGGTTAATGGAATTGAAATTGAAAGAGTGTATGAAAATAAATTTCTTGGAGTGATAATTGATGATAAGCTGAGCTGGAAGCCTCATATAAATCATGTGACAACAAAAATGTCAAAAACCATTGCTATTCTCTACAAAACAAAGCATGTCCTGAACAAAAATCATTATACACACTTTATTGTTCTCTGCTGCTTCCATATATGACTTATTGTCTGGAGATATGGGGTAATGCATATAAAACAAATACTCTTCCTATTTTCAAGTTACAAAAAGAGCTATAAGAATTATAAATCAATCAAACTATATAGAACCAACTAACATTTTGTTTATTAATCTGAATACCCTAAAATTTTATGATTTAGTCGAATATAAAATGGCACAGATAATGTATAAAGCACAAAATAACTTGCTTTGCCGCAGTATTCAGAAGCTGTTTAAAGTCAGAGAGAGTCAATATGACTTAAGGGGAACAGATGTCTTTAAAAAAACAAGATAAGGACAAACATAAAGCAGAGATGTGTTTCTGTTAGAGGAGTTAACCTGTGGAATAGTTATGACAGTGATTTAAAAAGGTGTAGTTCATTTTCCTTGTTTAAAAACATGTTTAAAAATAGAGTATTAGAAAAATATATTAATCAAGAATGAAAAGAGCAAAAATAATAATTCTGAAACTCTTGATTGTTTTGCTTTGATGTAGTTATCTAAGGTGGAAAGTTTTTTTGTTTGTTTGTTTGTTTGTTTTTGCTTTGCTTTGTTTTATTCTTTGCTTCGAGCCCTGTGTACAGGAGCTGTATGCAAAAGATTTTTTGTTAAAAGGGTTGGCATAATAAGCAAATGCTTCAGCCAATACCTTTGATTAGCCTTGTCTCATGATTTTTTGCTTTGTGGTAATCTTTATTTTGTATTCTGTATTCACTGAGATATTTAAATGCTAATCAATAAAATCAATCAATCAATCAATCGAATCATGAACATGAGAAAGCGTGGCGTGACTTGAAAGATCTGCTTACAAAGGAACCAGTTCTGAAGTTTTATGATCCGATGAGACCTATTAAGATCTCATCAGATGCATCACAGAGTGGGCTTGGAGCTGTTCTTCTGCAGAAGTATGATGAGTGGTAGCCTGTTGCATATGCATCGCGATCCATGACAGATGCAGAGACAAGATATGCACAGATTGAAAAAGAACTGCTCAGCATAACATACGCCTGTGAGAGATTTCACCAGTTTGTGTCCGGGCAGGCCATCAGTGTTGAAACTGATCACAAGCCACTGATAGCATTGTTCCAAAACCACTAAATGACTGTCCGCTGAGAATCCAAAAATGATGATCCGCTGCAACGTTACACGCTTAACGTGATGTACACACCTGGCAAGCTGATGTACACAGCTGACACATTATCCAGAGCTGTTGATCCGAATGAGCCAGCAAACACCAAGATGGATGATGATGTAAGGGCATATGTGAGCATGGTCACAAGTGCACTTCCTGTTGCAGAAGGGAAGATGGAGCTCATAAGAACGGAGACAAGCGAAGATGGAACGTTACAAGCACTGCGCAAAAACCATCATAGATGGATGGCCCAGCTGTAAGCAAAGCTGCTCACCTGTAATTCAAGAGTATTGGAACTGCAGAGCAGAACTGTCTGTAGTGGATGATGTGGTGTTCAAGGGAAGTAAAATTGTCATCCCAAAGAGCCTGCGGGAGAGATGCTCAAAAGATACACGCAGGGCATCTAGGCATGGAAAAATGTAAAAGGAGAGCACGTGAGGTGATGTACTGGCCACGGATTAATCAGGATGTGACAAATGAAGTATCGAACTGTTCAACATGTCTGACATATCAAGCAAGCAATCCTGTTGAGCCACTAAAGCCACACCCAGTGCCAGACCGACCATATCAGAAAGTGGGGCTGACCTCTTTGTGTCTGGAGGAAAGGACTATATTGTGGTCACAGACTACTACTCTTTGTATCCGGAAGTATGTAGACTGCAAACAACAACAGCAGAGGCTGTAATCACGCCTATGAAAGTCCGATTTGCACGACACGGTGTGCCAAGTGAAGTGTTCACAGACAATGGACCACAATTCTCCAATATTAGGTTTGGACAGTTTGCCAAAGAATGGGACTTTGTTCACACAACATCAAGCCCGCACTACCCGCAATCTAATGGACTAGTGGAAAAGTCCGTCCAAACCGTGAAGAGGCTGATGAGTAAGGCAAGAGACAGTGGTGCTGACTTCTACCAAAGCCTGCTAGTATACCGCACAACGCCACTTGAGTGTGGTATGTCACCAGCACAGCTTCTTATGGGACGACGCCTGAGATCAAACCTGCCCATTCAGGATAATCTGCTTAAAACAAAAGAGGGAAACAGCGTGAAGAAGTTTAAGGAGCAACAAAAAGCAAAGCAGAAGTTCTATTATGACAGAGGAACGAAAAACTTACCTGAACTGTATGCTGGGGATCAAGTGAGATTCAAGGACAAAACCAGCACATGGGCACAGAAAGCGACTGTTTTAAAGAAAGATCAACCACGATCATACATCATTCAGACAGAAGACGGAGCTATGCTGAGAAGAAATCGCAGAGATCTTCTTAAGGGACCAGTAGTAGTGGAGCAGAGGTTGGAGGCTGCTGAACAACCCCAACACACACATGAGACACTATCACCTGAAACACCTGCACATACACAAGAACAAACACTGAGAAGATCTGTAAGACAAGTGAAGCCACCTATGAGACTGATTGAACAGATGTAATGTGTTGACATGTTGTTTGGAAGATAATGTCATAGTATCTTTGCAAGTTGCACTATGTTTGGTTACTAGTGTTGAATGGACCATAATTGTTGAAAACCAGTTGTGTTGTTAACGTTACATTGACAAAGCCTGGTTTAACAAGTAAAAAACAAATAGAGACTGTTTATGTTTGTGAAAGTAGGTATGTTATTTTATTGTTGAAAAAAAAGGAAGATGTAATGATAACAGCAAATCCTTATTTGCCTAGTATCATGTGTTAGTTGTTAATACTCCTAGACTGTAGGGGGCGCTAGATAGCTAGGGGGCGCTACCTCGGAGCAGACTGTGATGGCTAAGATTGTTTTACATGTGAACCACAGTTCGATAAAATACCTTCTCTTCAAGTAATGGTGTCATTCTTAAGAACCCACAACAACATAAAGAAACAAGACATGTGTGTCTGCGTCTTTTATCAAAAGTTACAGCTATCTTCATGAAGTTGTACAAAAACGCTTTGTTTCGCCAAGACAGCGCATTTCTTACTATTCCATGCATTTGAATGGCGTTCTCGCCCGAAACAAAGTACAAGTTTTCATTTTGTGAATAACTTGAACATCTTAGCTCAAACAGCTGCAAGACGTGTTTTCCCAACACGGCAACACGTTCTCACTCCCAACTCGTCAAATGTGTGACGCATGGTCAGGCTCCCTCTGCTTCACTTAGAATTGACGTGCAGGGTCCTCTCACTGAATACTATAGAGCTCCCTAAACGTTGTTTATTGACGACAAGAGATTGCCGCGGAAGAGCTTGTTGTCCGTATATTTATACATTTCCGAAATCACATTGTAGTGACGTGTACTGAACACAATATATTATATAAAGTAAACAACTACCTGAGAAACAGCAGATACAGCAGCTAAATTAATTATAGGCTATTACTTTTGTATCGTTTATTGCATTTATGGAGGGAGAGGTGTATGCTGGGTAATGGCACAGCTAGCCACTGGGTGACTTTATTCACCCGCTTCGGCTGTTATCAGTCCATACAATGGGCGTTATTAGCAGAAATCAGTCCCATAGATATGTGCCATCTCCACCTGCTAGATTGTTCAGAAGGTTGTTATCATCCATCCAGATGGAGGATCACTGACAGGAGCGTGGAAGACTCCAGAATCCACTCTGGGTGGAATCCGGTGGATACAGCAGTGTTACAGGTAAGACCATTTAAACGGACAGCATTTATAGAATGACTATTAAAAGTCAGCGAGTGTCAATAATGTTAATGTGGTTATGTTAGTAATACACCGAGTGCTAATATAACAGCTTTAAGATGCATTTGTAGATATTATTACGTGTTTTACCGTCTTTATGGTGCTAGCTTAAAGTTACGGTGTAAACGTTAGCTTATATTGTAGTAAAGCTGTTACTGTTTAAACGATGTTGGGACAGAAATATTAGCTTCTGTAATGACTGATGAAGTTACTAGTTAATAAAGTTTCCAGTAAAGTGATTAATCGCAGCCACAGATTAACAGTAAATATCTCGATTAGCTTCAATGCATCTGTAATAAATATGTGCACGTTTCAGTGCTTCGTTTAAACTGTATGATACTTATACTGACCCAGGGTCAGTGTAAAATACAATCCTAGCTGTGTGAACAAAGCCTGGCTCTTTTAATCCTGCATGACAAACCTCAGGATGCAGGTTTTTATTACTCTTTCCTGCTGGCACACCTGTCACACCTGAGAGTCAGCTAGAAACTTACAGTGACGTGGAAAATCATGCAAAGACTGCCAGACTCTGTAATACTGTAAATGATCAGTGACTCAGGTTAACACTAAACTTTAAACAGTACCTCTGTGTCTCTGTGTGTGCTGAACATCTGGAATCAGATTGAGTCAGGCTGCATCAGCTGAATCTGTTATTTGTAAATATCAATATTTTTTATTCAGGTGTGGGGATAATATGTAAGACTGCAGTGAAGCGATGCGCCAGATTAATCCCTGGCCAAAGGTATCGTACTTAAATCAGACTACTGATCCAGCCACATCAGCCTTTTGTGAGGTCTGTTTAAAGTAGACTTAAAATGAACTCCAGGTTCCTGAGAGGTGGACTGTGAGCACAGAAACACATGTTCATACATACAGCTGTAGCAAGCTTACATTAATTTTAAATAGATTTGTTACTCTGATGTCTGTCTCTCTGTTAGTCCTCTGACAGACTGGTGACCTGTCCAGGTTTGCTCTACCTATGACTACTGGGACAGGCTTTGGCTCCTGTAATAGAAATTTTCTATTATTCTCATTTAAAGTATTTAAGTGCTTATGCATATGCTTAGTTGTGATACTGTTATAGACTGTTCAGTGAAAGTTTCTAAAACTAGATGAACTTACTTCAGCGTCAGCAGTTTGAGAAAACAACTCCCTTTACAGGTGCTGATAAGGCCAAGGGCACAAAACAGCATAACCATTGATCCGTTAGGTTTCATAACAAGGCACGTGAAGTGTGGTATGATCAGATGTAACTTCCTCCCTCTTCCTTGGAATGCACAAAGGAGTAGGAGCACGACTTCTGTGGCAGAGCTGACATGATTGTGAACTGTGATGTTTGATGTGTGTTGGCTCTCCTGCGTGCAGTAATAAATAGCTTGATCACAGCTCTTTCTGTGTTGCAGACTTTATTTACAAAATTCCATGATACCCCCCACCCTCCCACTGTGAACCTGAATTGAATATTCAGAAGACATTTGTTTAAATAGTTCTAGAAATCTGAGCTGTTGGTGTGGTAATAATATTAGAGCTGGCAATCTTTCTTACTGAATCTCTACTGTGAGTCATGTTACCTGAGATTAATTCTATGTTTACCTGACAGCCTGGACAAATGTGCTGTGTGAAGGATGTAAATCAAATCAGAGCTTAACTGCTTACATTTAAGGAGCCTGGTCATATTTAATTATAATATGAACCAATGATTTTCTGATTGCTGATTCTAAGAGAGTCTTTGTGGAAATCCTGTTTGGCTTTTTGTCATTTTAATTCTCTTTTCTGTTTTCCAGAACAGTTCTCCACAGTCACTGTCCACATGGGTCAGTGGGACCAAGAAGCACTCTGCTAATGTGTGGACTCTGACCAGCAACATCCAGCAAGACCCAGACAGCGTTTTCTATCTCCCTGCTGGAGTTTTTTTGTTTGTCTGTGACTGGAGAGTCAGATTTTTGTTGAGGCTGGAGGAACAGCCTCACACTTGCAGAGGTAAGTCAGTTTGCAGAGATCCCTCCCACCCTGGCTTTTATGTGCTAGATTTCTTATCTGAAACAGTAACATTTCAGTGACTGCTGCTTATACCACAGGTTAATACACTCTACTGATCCCTGATGGGAGAATCTTCACCTCTGCCAACAAAGAAGCCTGGTGGATATTTGTTTGCAGTCTGATGATGGGACATCATGCTCTGCATCTTCAAAGTTTGTCTCTTGATTATTATTCATACACAGTAATGTGAAGCATGCTTATATCTAGTATAACTGGACCAACCTGGTGCTCTTCATTTATGGAGGCTGTTGAGTCTGAATGTTGGATGTTGTGTATCTCGTGTTCTCTGGGCTTTGTTGTCCTCAGTCTTTTTGCAGGATCAGGGCCCTGTTTCAGAAAGCCGGTTTAGAAAACTCAGAGTTAAAATGATACTCAGGGTTGAGTAACCCCGAACTGTCCAACTCGGAATATTCGGTTTCAGAAAGGCTGATAACAATTAGTTCAATCAACGCGAGTTGCTTTAACCCCAAGTTAAGCACGCGATAAAGCCCTGATTAGTGGAGCACAGATTAAGCGAGTCACCATGGAGACGGAGGGAAAGAAGGCGCCGCCAATGTATTTTACAGCGCTTGAGGCCGAAATTCTGATGGCAGCATATGCCGATAACATGCAAATTTTATGAAAAAAAGTAACACAGCCTCAGCTGCAAAAGAAAGGGAGCATGCATGGCAAAACATAGCCGACAGAGTCAGAGTCAATGCGTGAGTGTTAATTTAAACATTGATCTAGGGATTTCCACCCATTTAACACGTTATTTTATTATATTTCATTTTATTTTTTATTTTATACATTTTATTTTGTGATGTGATGTGAGCGCAGGTGCAACCCAACAGGCCCCAAACTTTCCTGGCAGCAAGTAAAAATGAAATATAAAAATGTAGAGGAAGAGGGTCCAGCCACTTCTCCAACAAACCTTTCCTCAGTAAGATGTTCAGCACTGATTTACAACCAACCTAAGTAGGCATGTACTATGAATGTCAATGCTATTTTCTGTGTTTCAATAGCTCCCTGTAAAGCAGCTGTACAAGACCTGTTTGATCAAGAAAATAAAAAATGCTTTTTGGAAATGGAACACTTCAAGCAGCAGAATGGAATGTGAGTGCCATCTATACAGCCAATCACGCCTGGGAACCCTGAAAATAAATGTAAAATCTAAGTAGTAGTTCAAGTATCACCACATCATGAATTAGGTTTTGTTCATCCTGATACCTGCAATTTTGTGGAATCCTCTTTGATAAATCTTGTGGGTCTATGACCGGGAACACCACAAACGAGTACAGGAGACGTTTCAGTGCAACTGTAACATTCCTGACTCCCGACAGACGGTAGCCTTGGAAACGTGCTCAGCGTCACCAATATTATACAGAAAGCTCCCGCTTGCAAAAAAACGGCGTGCAATACAAATAATATGTACAGAACTGAGAGAATGTCCGCGATGTGTCACATGCGCAATATAAGGCCTGAGGATGTTATTCAAATAAATTATAGATTGTGCTGAAAAACAGTAACGTTCACACAGAAAATCATCAGGAAATGATAAAATGTCCAAACGCGCTCTAATCACTCTCTCCCGGCAGAGAGCTCTGTGGAGAATTTGGGCTTCAACATCTACTGGCTCTTCAAGGAAGGGGCACGCCATGTCTGACACTTCCTACAGTCAGGTTTCCGACAAAGAGGCGGAGAAAGTCAGGGTTAGTTGAAGTAAACCTGCTAGGGGCAGGTTAGCTTCACGGAGTGTGTCGTCATAGTAACTCACCCAGAATTAATCTAAACTCGCTTTGTGAAACCGAAAACCCAGAGTTTTCGTTAACTCAGGGTATACTTACTCAGAGTTTGCACTAAACCGGCTTTCTGAAACAGGGCCCAGAAAACAAAACCAGGAGGCACGTAAATGTTTCTTCTCCAATTGGATGATGATAAGACTGTGACATGGGATGCCACCTTTAGTCTTGTGATGAAGCAAAGCTCAGGAAGAAGTGTGATTAAATGGTACCCACATGTGTGCTGCTGAGAAGGATGTACAGGGGCACCTGCAGCCAAATCCAAGCCTCCTCAGGTTAGTTGTAGTTGCAGAATGCTTTAGGACCGAGACAGCTGAGGCATCAAATGTTTGATTAAAGCGATGAAAAAGAGAAGTTTCTTCCCTGTAATTGTCACTTTTTAAAATCTTTAGCAACTTCAAGTCTGTCAGCGTGCTGAGGTCACAGAAACAAGAAAAGCAGCTTGACTTCAGAGTGTTGTTTACAGTTTTCTGTCATCATGATCTCCCCTGAAGTTTATCACTATTATACAAGCAGTAAGTCCACAGTACTGTAATGAAGATTCAGACTTTGGTCACAGTTGCATAATATTTCAATAATATACAATTTTTTGTAATTCATATTTTTTCTGTTAATTAAAAATTTACTTTGTGAAATTTGTATTTGAGATTGCAGAATGTGACAATATATTTTTGTTCAATATTTAATTTCTTTCAGTTGCAATTGTTAAATGAAATATATATATATATCTATATCTATATATATATATATATATATATATATATATATATATATATATATATATATATATATATCTATATATATATATATATATATATATATATATATATATATGTATATATATATATATATATATATATATATATATATATATATATATATATATATATATATGTGTGTATATATTCTGATCTATGCTACTGATCTATGCTCACAGATGGTGATGGTGTGGAGAGACAGTGGTGTTTCCTCAGAAGAACTAGCAGAGTCACAAAGGACACGAGTCCATCTCACCCTCTTGACTTGCTGACTGATGCTCGCCTGCACTGCACAGAGGAAATCAACTGACCGAGGTTTGTCCAGTGCAGTGTTATGAAATGTATATTTGTTTTATGCTTACAGATTTGTTTTTCTTAACAGAGGCTCTGCAGAGGTTAGACAAAGCAGAGAAAATATGTGCTTTACATTTCACTGTGATTTATTGAGATATTTGTTGCCTGATGTTCAGCAGGAATGGAGAAATGGAATCAAAGGGAGAAGTTTTGATGTTTTTGTAATGATGTAAGTAAATCTCCAGTTTCTGAGTGAGGGAGAGAGGAGTCATCATCCAGGTAAAGTGACGTGGATCAGTGGATACACTTGTCTCCCTTTAAAGGAGACACTCTTAGAGAGAGACGATCCGAGTCATCATAAAATGTTAGTGCTTTCAAATACACAAACATTTTTAAAGGACAAAATCGAACATCCCACTTTGACTGTAATACAATTAAATCTTTGCATGTGTGTTTTCAAACTCTCAGATGGGCAGGATATCACTATTGGACTGTCTAACCTGCAGGAGCAGCACTGAATGACCACCACACATGAGCATGTTCCTGCAACATTCAGCAGCTTTGCTTTTGGTAAGTAGAGTTACCTAACTACAGTAACTATAAACACATGCCATCCATTTCTAACGGCCTGGTTACTTCCTGTCAGTTATTTTAGAAACCATGTGGTCACCTGACCTAACACTGTTTCTTCTTCTTCCCCTTAATGTTGAAGTGTCAAATGTCAAACAGCTGGAGAGGAGACTAAACCAGTGTACTGGGATGTTTCACCAACACGTGCCAGACGCTGTAACTTCATGGTTTCATCACCAGAGACAGCCCCGCCCACCTCAGGACCTCGCCATTGATCATGATGATTATAATAATGACAGCGAGCGGAACTAAAACTGTAAAAATCCATGACCAGAATGTTTAGATGCTTTCTAATTATTAATGAATACTGAGAGCCTCTTTCTGTGTTTTGTCTGTTTTGTTTTGTTTTTTACCTCATTTGTTACTAACAAAGTTCACCAAACTCACACAGTTTACATTCTGTATGTTTCCATCTTTACCAGCCACACTCTACCCGCAATTAAGCAAATAATCCTTAGAAATCGCTGTTTTTCTCTTTTGTAATTGATGATAATTCAGTGAATATACTGCGCTGCTTCCTTTTATTGCATCACACATTGCTTTAAGTTTTCAGTGTCCAGTTATTTTTTTTACTGCTGTTTGAATTCTCTGCATGTTTGACCCTGTAGGCTGTTTAATGGACTGCTTGTCTTGTAACCGCTGCCTGTTTTTGACTAAAGATTTGGATTTCTGACTTTAACACAGCCTCTGCGTGTCCTCTCTTTGTGTCCTCGTCCTCTGTGAATGTGTTGCATGTGTCACAGATTCATTTTATTAACAGCTTTCCCACAGTGAGTTGCATCAGCATTCATTCACAGCACATTTCAGAAGGATTCAGATTAATACAGTGATCTTATAGTCAGAATTATCCTGACAGACTGCCACTGTAAATTATCTTTCATCAGGTCAATTTTAAAGTTCAGTATTTCAAAGCAGGCATTATGAAGAATCATATTGGCATTAGGACTGTACCAATATGTACTAACAAAGTCAAAGTTTTTTAATTATGCTAGAATATTGGAAGACAATCAACTTTTAGTGTTTTCTGCATATTAATTATACTGAAATAGAGATGGTGACCCTAACTGTACAGAAGCACTAAACAACTGACAATCTAACAGACATTATTGGCCTGAGCCGTCATGCACAGTGAGTCTGATGCTATGCTGTGAGAGTCTGATAAGCATGTTTCTGGTCAGTTTGGAAGAAATAACATCACAATGTTGATCTTTTTTTCAATATTCCTTTTACAACATAAACTGTGATCAAAGCTACTTATGTTCACAGCATGTAATAATACTGACAGTCCAGGGCATTGTGGTCTGTTGAGCTAGGGTTAGGGTTAGGGTTAACAATTCAGACATATGTAATCAATCTCTTGCTGGATATAACAAACACCTAGGAATTCATATTATAATTTGATTTTCATGAAATATTCATATTCAGTATCAGTCATTTTATATTATAACCATGTATCCACCCAGGCTCATGGTGGGGCAGGGCTCTGTCCTGGGATGCTTGAGTACAAGGTAATGTACACCCTGACCAGGTATCCAGTCTGTCACAGTTGTTTTCAATATTTGGTTCTAAAATATGAGTGAAAACAAAAATCCAACTAGGATTCTTGCATATGATGGGTGAAGTCTGTCTTTGACTGTATTGTCCAGCTGATCCATCAAACCCCCAGCAGGTGAACCTTATTCATGACATGGTAACAATGTAAAAAATTAAACAGAAACAGTCTAAATGTAAAGTGCATTCTAAACTCCTCTTCAATAAATTATATGCAAAGAGTCATTCAGGACTGTAAAACGTGAACTACAGAACCCAGAGTCTTCATCATTAAATCTGTGGTTGCTTCATTTTTCTATCCTATCTCAGATACTTTAAAGGTTTTAGTAAAGTTGCATTCTCATGGTGAGGCAAAGTGTTTTATGTGTGTGTGTGCGTGCGTGTCATGAACGGCTGTAAAAGCCCTTTAATTACAGATCAAAGCGGGTTTGAGTTCGAGTTACGGCAGACTGGCGCTACTTAAACGGAACGCAGCCTTCCCACGGCGGACAGCTAATAACAGGAATCGGACGCGGTCCACCCTAGTCCACAGCAACCACCATAGCAACAGCCTAGCATGTCTTTAAAACACATTCTTTATTCATAACTATCAAAAACGTGAAATGATTTGTAAAGTGTGGAAGTGTTACAGCTGCAGAGAGCTATGGCGGTATCTTTGGAAGCTGTTTACATAGCTAATATACGATGTAACCATGGAGACAGTCAGTCACGTGAGCTAGCGGTGCACGTTTACTACAGTGAATAAGGTGATTGTGTGCACAGCGTCCACACGCTGCACAGGGTAAAGACATTACTTCAATATTGTTTTATATTTATATATATTTGCCTTCTGCTGACCATCACCTCAGGTTCACCATTACAGTTTCAGCATACAAATGTACACTGTCTAAATATGAACACATTCAAAAAAATCATGTCTCAGAAATAAGCACAGCTGTTCATGTTTGTCATTGTGTGGATGCTTTAAGGCATCCACACTATTGAGTTCCTGTTTCTCTTTATTCTTTATAATTAAGCATCCACACTATTGTTTTCCTGTTTCTCTTTATTCTTTATCTCTACTTTATTCTAGTTGCTCCGTACATTTTTTGGCACTTAACTACTTCCACAATTTTCAGCCGATTTTTACGGTTCAAATTTTAAACTATTCTGCTAATGTACGCTATATCTTTTGGTATTTTTCACTATTATACTTTTAAAATATTACACTTTTTTCTTTTAATTTGTCCCATTGAAATGAATGGGAAACTTCCGCAATTCTGCTAAAACTTGCTTGTTTTTGAAACTTAACTACTTCCTCATATTTTCATGTAGAACAACCATTCAAACTTTAAAATGTTCACAAATTATTGGGCTATTCAGGTATAAATCAGCTTTTTCATATCTGTTACCGTTTTCATCTTATCCCTCTTTAAGTTTTGAGTTTCATCTTTGTGATTTTTCACAAAATACATGCGTTGTTATGGTTGCTATGCACTTGGCTTTCAGTGTGCCACTGTAAGTTTCGCAGTCTTCTCTTCATGTCTGAACAACTTCTTGCTACTTGCTCAATTTTCACTCAACTTCCACAAATTATACATCAAAACGTAGGTATTTTTGCTGGCTTTCCGAAAATGTCACTATCATTGTTGTGAGATTTATAGAATTTTGGCAAATCTCCTCAGAGCAACACAAAGTCTGAAAACTCTCCATAGAAAGTCAATGGAGAGTTTGTTCAAAATCACCGCTTGATTTCTGTAATGAGAGGCATATTCGAATCGTCATATCTCCTTAACGAAGCGAAGTTAAAACATGAGGCTTGTCCCAGTATATCTTCAGACACTCCTGACGCTCACAATTCAAGAATTTGTTTCTCACCTATTACCGTTCTGAGATGAGTTACACTTGTTTGAGGGTAGGAAATTGTCCTTCGCTCAGATTTCTTCAGATTTCAAACTCTGAAATGAACCACTTTTTTCTCTCGTCATATCTTTTGATGGATTTCCACAGAGACCTGAAAATTTCCATGACTGTTCACCAAAGCCTGCTGTCTCTTACGGTGAAAGAATGATATCGATACTCCAAATAGATTTAGAGTTACAAAGCGTTGTTTGAGGGGAAGTCAAGGCAGTTTTGCTTCGCCTCTACTCAGTTATGGTGCATTAGAAGTCAAATATCTTCAATAATTCATATTTTAATGATAAATTGTCAACACTTGAAGATTCCCCATCTCTTCTGAACAAAACGGTGTAAGAATGACCGTTCTAGCCCCTACGGTTAGGAAATTATGGCCATTTGTTTGAGAGGAATCCTCACTATGAGAAATAGACTGCAAAATCCTGTCTCTCTCTGTGCTGAGTGTGTGTAAAACGGCTGCACCTGTTTTGGCGGGAAAAAGTACACAGCCTCTCTGATTGGTGGATTCAAATTTAGCAGCTCCCAGGCTGCTTGACTGACCTAGAAAGTTGCTCCTCTCTCTCTCTGTGTGTGTGTGTGTGTGTGTGTGTGAGTGACAGAGAGAGAGAGAGAGAGAGAGAAAGCCTTTTTATGGGATCACCTCATTGTAAGATTCAAATTCAATATATTTAGACTGGTTGACTGAATTGGATCTTGTGTGTGTGTCTCTCTCTGCATGTGTGTTTCCATATGTGTCCATATTTGTGATTGTGTGGCTGTTATATTTTTTTTTGCCGATTTTTTTCATTTAACAAGTATATTTGAGGGACCCTTAGCATGATCAGCATTTTTTCAGCTGTCCAATTTGCTTTTCCAATTTTTCTGTTTAAGTTATTACTATTGTGCTAAATCATACTATTTCTGCTATTTTATAAGATTTGTGCTAAATATAGTATTTCTGCCAAATTACAGCATTTCTGCTATGTTGTACTGTTTCTCTAAATCATAGTATTTCTGTAATGTTTAAGAATGTTTGGCTAAATATATTCTTTCTGTTATCTTATACTATTTCTCCTAAATTCTTGTATTTTTGAGAAGTTATCGTGTTTCTGGTAAGTTACAATATTTCTGCTAAGTTCTGCTATGCTATTGCATTTCTGCCAAGTATTATGTTTCCTCTAAGATAGTGCAGTTCTGCTAAGTTACTACATTGTAGCAAAGTTCCTTTGCTTCTGCAAAGTTTTTACAATTTCTGCAACTTTTCAGCTTTTTCAGCTAGTTTCAGCAGACAGCTTCAGCTTTAAAGCATCCACACTGCATTTTCGCAGGAAATGCAAATTTTTCTAGTTGTGTGGATGCTTTTTGCATCCACACTATTGAGTTCCTGTTTCTCTTTATTCTTTATCCTTTATTGTGTGGATGCTGGAGGCATCCACACTATTGAGTTCCTGTTTCTCTTTATTCTTTATTATTGTGTGGATGCTTTTTGCATCCACACTATTGAGTTCCTGTTTCTCTTTATTCTTTATACTTTATTGTGTGGATGCTTTAAGCATCCACACTATTGAGTTCCTGTTTCTCTTTATTGTGTGGATGCTGGAAGCATCCACACTATTGAGATCCTGTTTCTCTTTATTCTTTATTGTGTGGATGCCCTAAAGGGCTTCCACACTATTGTTTTCCTGTTTCTCTTTATTCTTTATTATTCCTGTTGCTTCCGTGCGTTTTTTCGGCACTTAACTACTCTTCCAGTTTTCAGCCGATTTTCTCAGTTTAAACTCTAAACTGTTCTGCCCTTTCTGCTAATTCCAGCTATGACTTTTGGTGTTTATTACTCTTATACTTTTTAAAATATTACACTTTTTTCCTTTAATTTGTCCCATTGAAATGAATGGGAAACTTCCACAATTCTGCTAAAACTTGCTTGTCTTTCAAACTTAATTACGTTCTCATGCTTTCACCTAGAAACTCCATTCAAACTTTAGAATGTTCTCAGATTATTGGGCTATTCCTGTCTGATTCAGCTTTTTCAGATCTTCTACCGTTTTAATCTTATCTCTTTTAAGTTTTCAGTTGCAAAATTGTGATTTTTCAGAAAATACATGCGTTGCTATGGTTGCTATGCAATTAACTCAGAGTGAGTGCTGGTCCGTTCTGAATTTTCTCTTCATGTCTAAACAACTTCTTGCTACTGGCTCAATTTGCACTCAACCCCACAAATTATACATCAAAACGTAGGTATTTTTGCTGGCTTTCAGACAATGTCACTATCTTTATTGTGACATTTACCGTTTTTTCGCAATTTGCCTCGGAGTGACACAAGGTCTCAATACTCCCATTCAAAGTCTATGGGGAGGTTTTGAAATTCAGAGCTGAAATTCTGAAACGGGAGGCATTTTCAAATCGCCAAATCTCTTTAACAAAGCAAAGTTAGGACATGAGGCTTGTGCCAATATATCTTCAGACACTGCTGACACTCACAGTGGAAGCAGTTTTACAATTATCTTACCGTTGAGCAATGAATTACGTTTGTTTGAGGGGTGGAAATCTGTCCTTCTCTCAGTCTTCAAACTCTGGAAATGAAGCCGTTTCTTCTCTCGTCATATCTCCGCGACGGAGGTAGAACGAGCTATGAAAATCGCAGTCAAAATACACCAAAGTCCGCTGATTCACCCAGTCCAAGAATTATGCTGCTAGCCCTCCTAGTTTTTGAGTTACACGACGTTTTGTAACTCCAAAACGGCGTTTTTTCTCCTCTCACCGCGATCTATTTTCTGACTGCCCAAGTATCTGTCTTTCAGACCGCCGCCCCTTTCCAGGTGGCGCAATCAGTAATGACACGGCTCTGCAGCTCAAGGGTCGTGGGTTCAATCCCACCTTGGTCCACGTTTTTTTTTTTTTTTCACTACAAATTTATACACTATCACAGACCTGTAATTTATATTGCTAATTTATTACAATTCTGCAAAGTTTTATGATTTTAGCAGCTTTTCTAATATGGACCTCAGATTCTTGTCAACACCAAATGGCAGAAATACATACAAGTAAACAGCCTGATGAAGCAGACAGAAGCAGTACCTCTGATTGGTGAATTTGAGCAGAACAAGGTTGTTCTGCCTCTTTTCAGCAGAAATTCTGCTCATTCACCTCTTTTCAGCGCAATGTTCTGCTTCTTTCCTCTTTTCTGCAGAAATTCTGCTGATTTACCTCTTTTCTGCAAAATTTTCAGCCCTTTTACCTCTTATGAGCACAATTCTCAGCAGCTTCTGCTCATTTCACCATAATTGTCAGTCTCTCCATCTCCTTCCTTGTGAGAGTCAGTTTGGCACAGTGAGATGAGTAGTCGCCTTGAGCCCAGGAGGGCTAGGTTTGAAACATAGACTTTCTGCAGCATAACAGTATATCTGTTATGTTATAGTATTACTACTAAGTCACAGTATTTCTGCCAATTCGTAGTATTTGTACTAAATCATACTACTCGTGCAAATCATAGTATTTGTTGCAAATCATAGTATTCAAACCAAAATATAGTATTTGTACCAAAGCATTGTATTTGTATGAAGTACCGTATTTCTGCCAAATCATAGAATTACTGCAATTTCATAGTATTTTGAGGAATCCTTTGTGATAGTATTACTTCTAAGTCATAGTATTTCTGCTTTGTCATAGTATTTGTACTAAAACGTAGCATTTCTGCCAAATCATAGTATTACTGCTATCTCATAGTATTTGAGGAAATTACAGTGTTTCTGCAAAACATTGTATTTCTGCTAAATCATAGTATTTCTGTTATCTTAGAGTACTTGTACTCAATTATAGTATTTGTGCCAAAGTTTAGTATTTCTGCCAAATCATATTTATGTGAATTTGTACACTGTAATATCGCTGTATTACGTAGTGGCTAAGTAGGAGGCTGACTGTTAGTAAGTGCATCAGTGTACATAGGTCATCTCTTGTGTTGGAGTGCCCTCTTGTGGTAATCTAATCCCTGGATGCCAGCCTCTCCTTCTGACCGAGGATAGCTACTATTGCAGCACCACCCAGCATTAAACTGACGTACACCATTCTGTACAGTGCTAAATCATAGTGTTTGTGCCAAACAATAGCATTCACCCAAATAATAGTATTTCTGCTATGTTATATTATTACTGCTCATAGTATTTCTGCCAAATCATGGTATTTGTTCCAAAGCATAGTATTTCTTCCAAAGCATAGTTTTTCTTCCAAATCATAGTATAACTGCAAAATAAAAGTTTTTGAGCCAAAACATATTTTTTGTGCTCAAACATAGTATTTGTGCCAAATCATAGTATTTCTGATAAATCCTAGTAATTTTGCTCAATGATAGAATTTCTGAATTTATGCTGTAGTACTTTGTGCTAGATTATAGTATTTCTTCTAAGTCAAAGTATTTCATGTAAATCATAGTATTTCTACCAAGTCCCAGTGTTTCTGCTAAATCATAAATCATACATAAATCAATGTTTCAGCACAAATTGTATGATTTGGCTCAAATACTATGATTTGGCAGAATTTTCTATGGTTCAGCACAAATGCTATGATTTGTAAGAAAAATATTATTTAGTATAAATACTAATAATACTGTGTTTTAGCACAGATTCAGCCAACACTATGATTTGTCACAAGTGGTATGATTTGGTACAAATACTGTGATTTGGCACAAACACTGTGATTTACCAGAAATACTGTGATTTGGCAGAAATACTATCATTTGGTTCAAATATTATGATTTAGAAGAAATACTATGTTATAGTATAAATACTATGTCAGACTTTAAAAAAATTCTGCTATTTCTGCTAATGTGTGCTATGACTTTTGACCATTGAAATGAATGGAACACATTATCAATGTGGTCACTGATTTTGCTCCCTGAGTGAGCTGTGTTTTAGCTCAGTGAGATGAGCAGCAGTTCTCAGAGCGGGAGGCCCGGGTTCAAATCCCGCTTATGGCAACTATTTTTTTCATTGCATAATTATATTGTTTTAACTCTTTTCAACACAAATGTAAGATTCTTCACCCCTTTTCACCAGAATTTTCCACTTTTTTCACCACTTTTCAGCACAAATCCCAGCATTTTCAGCTGTTTTAAGCAAAAACCTCTTTTCAGCAGAATTTTGCTCATTCACCTCTTTTCAGCAGAAATTATGCTGATTGACCTCTTTTCAGCAGAATTTTCAGAATTTTGCTTATTCAACTCTTCTGCAAAATTTTCAGCCTTTTCACCTCTTATCAGCACAATTCTCAGCAGCTTCTGCTCATTTCAGCAAAATTGGCAGTCTCTCCACCTATTCTTGGTCAGAATGAGTCTGACTCAGTGAGATGAATAGCTGCCTCTAGACCAGAAGGGCCAGTTTCGAATCCTGCTCAGGGTAACATTTTTTCCCCACTACTTTTCAGCAAAGATTTCTCCGTCTTTACCCCTTTCAGTAGAATTTTTGGCTTTTCACCACTTTTCAGCAAAAGAATTCTGCTTCTTCACCTGTTTTCTGCAGAATTTCCAGTTTTTGCACCGCCATATAACTTTTTGCATATTTTCAGCTTTTTCAGCAGCCAACTTCAGCGTTAAGGCATCCACACTGCATTTTCGCAGGAAATGCAAATTTTCTAGTCTTTACTTTATTCTGGTTGCTCCCCATTTTTCGGCACTTAACTACTCTTTCAGTTTTCAGCCGATTTTCTCCGCTCAAACTCTATACTGTTCTGCTCTTTCTGCTAATTCCTGCTATGACTTTTGGTGTTTATTACTATTATACTTTTTAAAATATTACACTTTTTCCTTTAATTTGTCCCATTGAAATGAATGGAAAACTTCCACAATTCTGCTAAAACTTGCTTGTTTTTGAAACTTAACTACTTTGTCATACTTTCACCTAGAAACTCCATTCAAACTGTAAAATGTTCTCAGATTATTGGGCTATTCCTGTGTGATTCAGCTTTTTCAGATCTTCTACCGTTTTAATCTTATACCTCTTTAAGTTTTCAGTTGCAAAATTGGGATTTTTCAGAAAATACATGCGTTGTTATGGTTGCTATGCAATTAAATTACAGTGTGCACTCATCCATTCTGAATTTTCTCTTCATGTCTGAACAACTTCTTGCTACTCGCTCAATTTCCATTCAACCCCACAAATTATACATCAAAACGTAGGTATTTTTGCTGGCTTTCAGAAAATGTCACCATCATTGTTGTGGGACTTATAGATTTTTGCAAATCTCCTCAGAGCAACACAAAGTCTCAAAACTCTCCATAGAAAGTCAATGGAGAGTTTGTTCAAAATCAGCTGGATTTCTCAAATGAGAGGCATTTTCAAATCGTCATATCTCCTTAACGAAACAAAGTTGAGACATGAGGCTTGTGCCAATATATCTTCAGACATCCCTGATGCTCACAATTCAAGAATTTCTTCCTCACCTATTACCGTTTGGCCATGAATTACACTTGTTTGAGGATAGGAAATTTGTCCCTCGCTCAGATCTGTTCAGATTTCAAACTCTGGAAATGAGGCACTTTTTTCTCTCGTCAGATCTTTTTGATGGATTTCAACAGAGACCTGAAAATTTCCAGGTCACCGTAAGAAAGCCTGCTGTTTCTTACGGTGAAAGAATGATTTTGATGCTCCATATAGATTTAGAGTTACAAAACGTTGTTTGAGGGCAGGTCAAGGCAGTTTTGCTTTGCCTCTACTCAGTTACAGTGTATTACAAGTCATATATCTTCAATAATTTATATTTTATCTCTGAATTATGAAGACCTGCAGATTTCCCCATCTCTTCTGAACAAAACGGTGTCAGAATGACCGTTCTAGCCCCTACGGTTAGGAAATTATGGCCATTTGTTCGAGGGGAATCCTGAATGTGAGAAATACACTGAAGGAAACCCATAGCTCTCTCTGTGTCTGTGTGTGTAAGTGCTGATTACAGCAGGTGCAGCCAATTTAGCTGACCTAGATATACCAAGCCCAGACTCTTAACAGCCCCTGTACACTTTGCTCTCTGTGTATGTGTGTGTGTGTCAATATCTCTCCCATGTTAAAGCATTACTCCTCCATAATAGTATTTGTGCTAAATCAAAGTACTTCTACTACATCTTAGTACTTCTGCTCAATCATAGTATTTCTGCTAAATCATAGTATTTTTTTGAAAAATCATGTTGTTTGTGCCAAATCATGTTTTTGGGCAAAACCATAACATTTATTTTATGTTATAGTATTACTACTAAGTGGAGGAATGTCTGTTATGTTATAGTATATTTGCTGAATACAATATATCTGCCAAATCATAGTATTTATCCCAAATCAAAGTATTTATGCAAAATTACAGTATTTCTGCTAAAAAGCAGAAATAGTACCTTTTAGCAGAAATTTCTGTCAAAAGACATTATTCATGTTAAAACATAGTATTTCTGCTAAATCATAGTATTTGTGCCAAATCATAGTATTTATAGCAAATCATAGTATTTGTGCCCAAACATAGTATTTCTGCCAAATTGTAGTATTCCTTCAAAATCAGAGTATCACTGCAATTTCGGAGTATTTGAGCAAAATCGTAGTATTTGTGCAAAAACATACTATGTCTGCTAAATCACAGTATATGTGTTATGTTATTGTACTACTACTAAGGCATAGTATTTCTCCCTAATCATAGTATTCCTTCAAAATCATAGTATTACTGCAATTTCATAGTATTTGAGCAAAATCGTAGTATTTGTGCAAAAAAAAATTCTATGTCTGCAAAATCACAGTATGTCTGTTATGTTATAGTATTACTACTAAGGCATAGTATTTCTACCTATATATAGTATTCCTTCAAAATCAAAGTATTACTGCAATTTCATAGTATTTGAGCGAAATCGTATTATTTTTGCAAAAACATATTGTCTGTTAAATCACAGTATATGTGTTGTGTTATAGTATTACTACTAAGGCATAGTATTTCTACCTATTCATAGTATTCCTTCAAAATCATAGTATTACTGCAATTTCATAGTATTTGAGCAAAATCGTAGTATATGTACAAAAAATACTATCTCTGCAAAATCACAGTATATCTGTTATGTTAAAGTATTACTACTAAGTCACAGTATTTCTGCCAATTCGTAGTATTTGTACTAAATCATGGTACTTGTGCAAATCATACTATTTTTTGCAAATCATAGTATTCGAACCAAAACATAGTATTTGTACGAAATCATAGTATTTCTTTTAAATCATAGTATTTCAATCAAATCTCAGTAGCTGTGCTGAAACGCAGTATTATTGCCAAATCATAGTATTTGTACTGAAACATAGTATTTGTGCCAAAAGAGTATTTCTACTAAATCATAGTACTTGTGCCAAATCATAGTATTTCTGCCACATTGTGCTAGTTGTGCAAAAACATAGACTGTCTGCAAAATCATAGTATATCTATTATGTTATAGTATTATTACTAAGTCGTAGACTCTCTATTTTGTTATGGTATATCTGCTGAATACAGTATATGTGCCAAATCATAGTATTTATAGCAAATCATAGTATTTGTGCTAAAACATAGTATTTCTGCCACATTATAGTATTTGTGTAAAACCAGAATGTCTGCAAAATCATCATATATCTGTTATGTGGAAAATCATAGTATTTCAACTAAATAATAGTATTTCTCCCAAATCATAGTATTTGTTTCAAATCATAGCATCTGAACCAAATCATATTATTTGTGCCAAAACATTGTATTTGTACAAAGTCATAATATCTTTTCTAAATCATAGTATTTCAATCAAATCTCAGTAGTTGTGCTAAAACACAGTATTATTGCCAAGTCATACTATTTCTGCCAAATCACAGTATTTGTACTAAATCATAGTACTTGTGCCAAATTATAGTATTTGTACCCAATCATAGTATTTGTGCCATATCATCACATTTGTCAGTTCAACTTATTTAACTCTTCTCAACAGCCAAACATCTCTTCTTCACCCCGTTTCAGCAGAATTGTGAGTTTTTTCACCCCTTTTCAGCACAAATTCCAGATTTTTCAGGTGTTTTCAACAGAAATCTCTTTTTCAGCAGACATTCTGCTGATTCACCTTTTTTCAGTGCAACTACTTCTTTACCTCTTTTTAGTAGAAATTCTGCTGATTCACCTATTTTAAGCAGAATTTTCAGCCTTTCACCTCTTATCAGTACAAATCTCAGTATCTTCTGCTCATTTCAGAAGAAACCTTTTCACCTCTCCTCTTTTCAGTACAAATTTGAACTTCTTTACCCCTTTTAAGCAGAATCATTGCCTTTCCACCTCTTTTCAGCAAAAGTTTCTGTTTTTTCACTTGTTTTCAGCATAATTTTTCAGTTTCTTTACTGCCATACAATTTTTGCAGCTTTTCATCTTTTTCAGTCATTTTCAGCAGACAGCTTCAGCGTTAAGGCATCCACACAGCATTTTCGCAGGAAATGCAAATTTTTCTAGTTGTGTGGATGCCCTAAAAGGGCTTCCACACTATTGAGATCCTGTTTCTCTTTATTCTTTATCTTTACTTTATTCTGGTTGCTCCCCCATTTTTCGGCACTTAACTACTCTTTCAGTTTTCAGCCGATTTTCTCCGTTCAAACTCTATACTGTTCTGCTCTTTCTGCTAATTCCTGCTATGACTTTTGGTGTTTATTACTATTATACTTTTTAAAATATTACACTTTTTTCCTTTAATTTGTCCCATTGAAATGAATGGAAAACTTCCACAATTCTGCTAAAACTTGCTTGTCTTTGAAACTTAACTACTTTGTCATACTTTCACCTAGAAACTCCATTCAAACTTTAAAATGTTCTCAGATTATTGGGCTATTCCTGTCTGATTCAGCTTTTTCAGATCTTCTACCGTTTTAATTTTATACCTCTTTAAGTTTTCAGTTGCAAAATTGTGATTTTTCAGAAAATACATGCGTTGCTATGGTTGCTATGCAATTAAGTCAGAGTGAGTGCTGGTCCATTCTGAATTTTCTCTTCATGTCTGAACAACTTCTTGCTACTCACTCAATTTCCACTCAACCCCCACAAATTATACATCAAAACGTAGGTATTTTTGCTGGCTTTCAGAAAATGTCACTATCATTGTTGTGGGACTTATAGATTTTTTGCAAATCTCCCCAGAGTAACATAAAGTCTCAAAACTCTCTATAGAAAGTCAATGGAGAGTTTCTTTAAAATCAGCGCTGGAATTCTCTAATGAGAGGCATTTTCAAATCGTCATATCTCCTTAACGAAACAAAGTTGAGACATGACGCTTGTGCCAATATATCTTCAGACATCCCTGATGCTCACAATTCAAGAATTTTTTTCCTCACCTATTACCGTTTGGCCATGAATTACACTTGTTTGAGGGTAGGAAATTTTTCCTCGCTCAGATTTCTTCAGATTTCAAACTCTGGAAATGAGGCACTTTTTTTCTCGTCATATCTTTTTGATTGATTTCAACAGAGACCTGAAAATTTCCATGACTGTTCACCAAAGCCTGCTGTTTCTTACGGTGAAAGAATGATTTTGATGCTCCATATAGATTTAGAGTTACAAAACGTTGTTTGAGGGCAAGTCAAGGCAGTTTTGCTTCGCCTCTACTCAGTTACAGTGTATTACAAGTCATATATCTTCAATAATTTATATTTTATCTCTGAATTATGAAGGCCTGAAGTTTTCCCCATCTCTTCTGAACAAATCGGTGTCAGAATGAGCATTCTAGCCCCTACAGTTAGGAAATTATGGCCATTTGTTCGAGGGGAATCCTGAATGTGAGAAATACACTGCAGAAAACTCATAGCTGTCTCTGTGTCTGTGTGTGTAAGTGCTGATTACAGCAGGTGCAGCCAATTTAGCTGACCTAGATATACCAAGCCCAGACTCTTAATAGCCCCTGTACACTTTGCTCTATGTGTGTGTGTGTGTGTATATCAATATTTCTCCCATGTTAAAGTATTACTCCTCCATAATAGTATTTGTGCTAAATCAAAGTACTTCTACTACATCTTAGTACTTCTGCTCAATCATAGTATTTCTGCTAAATCATAGTATTTTTGAAAAATCATGGTATTTGTGCCAAATCATGGTTTTGGGGCAGAACCATAATATTTATTTTATGTTATGAGATTACTACTAAGTGCAGGAATGTCTGTTATGTTATAGTTTATGTGCTGAATATAGTATATCTGCCAAATCATAGTATTTATCCCAAATCATAGTATTTATGCAAAATTACAGTATTTCTGCTAAAAAAGCAGAAATAGTACCTTTAGCAGAAATTTCTGTGAAAAGATATTATTTATGTTAAAACATAGTATTTCTGCTAAATCATAGTATTTCTGCCAAATCATAGTATTTGTACTTATTCATGGTACTTGTGCCAAATCATAGTATTTGTACCCAATCATAGTATTTCTGCAATATGATCGTATTTGTGCCAAATCATGGTATCTTTTGCCAAATCATGGTATTTGTGCCAAATCATGTTATTTGTGGCCAGTTAAAATTTCTGTTATATTAGTGTTACTACTAAGTCGTAGAATTTCTGTTATGTTATAGTATATCTGTTGATTATAGTATATGTGCCAAATAATAGTATTTATAGCAAATAATAGTATTACTGCCCAAACATAGTATTTCTTGTAGTATTTGTAGTAGTAGTTGTTGCAGTATTTGTGCAAAACATAGAATTTCTGCAAAATCATAGTATATCTGTTATGTTATAGTGTTACTACTAAGGCATAGTATTCCTACCAAATCATAGCATTCCAAATCATAGTATTACTGCAATTCCATAGTATTTGAGCGAAATCGTAGTATTTGTGCAAAACATACTATGTCTGCAAAATCACATTATATCTGCTATGTTATAGCATTACTACTAAGGCATAGTATTTCTACCAAATCATAGTATTCCTTCAAAATCATAGTATCACTGCAATTTCATAGTATTTGAGCGAAATTGTAGTATTTGTACTAAATCATGGTACTTGTACCAAATCATAGTATTTTTGCAAATCATATTATTTGAACCAAAACATTGTATTTGTAATGAAGTCATAGTATTTCTTCTAAATCATAGTATTTCACCCAAATCTCAGTAGTTGTGCTAAAACCCAGTATTATTGCCAAATCGTAGTATTTGTACTGAAACATAGTATTTGTGCCAATAAGAGTATTTGTACTAAATCATAGTACTTGTGCCAAATCATAGTATTTCTGCCATATTGTGCTAGTTGTGCAAAAACATAGACTGTCTTCAAAATCATAGTATATCTGTTATGTTATAGTATTACTACTAAGTCACAGTATTTCTGCCAATTCGTAGTATTTGTACTAAATCATACTACTCGTGCCAAATCATAGTATTGAAATCAAAATATAGTATTTGTACCAAAGCATTGTATTTGTATGAAGTACAGTATTTCTGCCAAATCATAGAATTACTGCAATTTCATAGTATTTTGAGGAATCCTTTGTTATGGTATTACTTCTAAGTCATAGTATTTCTGCTTTGTCATAGTATTACTGCTATTTCATAGCATTTGAGTGAAATTACAGTGTTTCTGCAAAAACATTGTATTTCTGCAAAATCATAGTATTTCTCTCATCTTAAAGTACTCAATTATTGTATTTGTGCCAAAGTTTAGTATTTCTGCCAAATGATATTATCTCTGCTAAATCATAGTGTCTGCCAAATCATAGTATTTGTGCCAAATTATGGGATTTTGCCAAAACATGGTACTTGTGCCAAAATATAGTATTTGTGCCCAATTAATATTTCTGTTATGTTATAGTATTACTATTAAGTCGTAGAATTTCTGTTATGTTCTGCCAAATCATAGTATTACAGCTATTTCAAAGTATTTGAGTGAAATTACAGTGTTTCTGCAAAACATTGTATTTCTGCTAAATCATAGTATTTCTGTTATCTTAAAGTACTTGCACTCAATTATAGTATTTGTGCCAAAGTTTAGTATTTCTGCCAAATCATATTATCTCTGCTAAATCATAGTGTCTGCCAAATCATAATATTTGTGCCTAAGCGCAGCATTTGTACCAAAACATAGTATTGCTGCTATATCATAGTATTTGAGCCAAATCATAGTATATGTCCTAAAACATAGTATTTCTGCCAAATCATAGTATTTGTCCTAAAGCATAGTATTTCAACAAAATCACAGTATTTCTGCTATGTTATAGTATTTGTGCTTGTAGAAAAAAACCTGTGTTAGTGTGAGCTACATTACCCAGCACCCTCTGAGCAGTGAGGGAATTCATGGGACTTCTGAGCTAGATGGTCTTCCTTCGCTCCTGGGCTAACGATTGAGGAGAGAGCTGCTGGGAAGGGGGAGCAAATAGCCCATCCTGTATTTGTTGGGGATGGTGTGTGTCACATAAACGTGAGTTAATGTTCCATGCTTAAGATGTTTACCCTGCTACTTGTGTGTATTGGTTTTAGTTACCTTTAGCGTATGTGCTAGTTAGTGATAGCTATGGCAGCACAGTTATTTGATTGTTTTGGGCTTGTCCCTGCTTTTTTTTGTTCCCCTGCAAATTTATGTGAATTTGTACACTGTAATATCGCTGTATTACGTAGTGGCTAAGTAGGAGGCTGACTGTTACTAAGTGCATCAGTGTACATAGGTCATCTCTTGTGTTGGAGTGCCCTCTTGTGGCGCCTTTTGGGTAGTGCCTTAGTAAACGTGAACACTGCAAAGAAGTGGTATCAGACTGGTTTGCAGTGGAGGAATTTGTTGCCAGTTTCTTTCATCTTTAATCCATATTCATGTTGTAATGTAGTAACTTTTGTGGCGCAAATACCACAATATGGCAGAAATACCATGTTTTGGCACAAATACTTTGATTTGGTATACTTTAGCTTCTTCACCCCTTTTCAGCAAAATTTTCATTTTTTTCACCCCTTTTAAGCACAAATTCCAGCTTTTTTGGCGGTTTTCAGGAAAAAAAACTCTTTTCAGCAGAAACTCTGCTGATTCACCTCTTTTCAGCGCAACTTATTGCTTCTTTACCTCTTTTCTGCAGAAATTCTGCTGATTCACCTCTTTTCTGCAAAATGTTCAGCCTTTTCACCTCTTATCAGCACAAATCTCAGCTGTTTTCAGAAAAAAAACTCTTTTGAGCAGAAATTCTGCTGATTCATCTCTTTAGGCGCAACTTATTGCTTCTTTACCTCTTTTCTGCAGAAATTCTGTTGATTCACCTCTTTTCTGCAAAATTTTCAGCCTTTTCACTTCTTCTCAGCACAGTTCTCAGCAGCTTCTGCTCATTTAGCAAAATTGTCAGTTGCTCCATCTCTTGTTTTTGTGAGAATGAGTTTGGTTCAGTGAGATGAGCAGCTGCTTTGAGACCAGAAGGACCAAGTTCAAATCCCGGTCATGGCAAAACCTGTTTTCAGTTTTCTTTTTGTTCTGCCTCTTTTCTGCAGAAATTCTGCTCATTCACCTCATCTCTTGTGTTGGAGTGCCCTCTTGTGGCGCCTTTTGGGTAGTGCCTTAGTAAA